>NC_085843.1:121185279-121487203 GCF_035594765.1 Anolis carolinensis | reverse complement strand
CAAAGTCTACGAACAAACTAACACTATTGCAAAACATTCATACCATGTACAATATAAAATATGACATCAAGCCTCTCTGCGAGAGAAGGGGAAATATCTCACAAAACTAAAAATCCCAGAATTCCATAACTTTGATCCATAGAGTTAATGTGGTATCAAATTGCTATAATTTTGCAGTATGGAAACAGCCTATGTTAATTCAAAGTACAGGCAGTCCCCAAGTTATGAACAAGATAGATTCTGTAGGTTTCTCTTAAATTGATTTTTTTTATAAGTTAGAACAGGCACATTTTAGGATAGATAGATGGATGGATGGATAGATAGAGCGAGCTTTGGATAGCATAGGAAAGGATTAACACCCCTGTGGTGTTTCTTTTGCTGTCTGTGCCCCTGTTCAGAAGATTTTGCCTCTGTCTTTGTAACAATTGGGTTTTTTTTCTTGAAAAATTTGGCTTGTTGTGGAAACAAGAATTGGTGATGCTTCAGTGTAGACACCTTTTCCCCATGATAATAACTCTATCAGGAGTGAATCTCCCTTCCTAGAGGTAGATCTCTCTCGCTTCCTGTTGTCTCAACCCCATTCTTAACTAGAGACCTCATCATATTGATACTCCCTGTTTTCTTCCATTTTGCCAGCAATCACTGGTGAAACAGAAAGTGCATGTGACACCTCGCGGCAACCTGTGCACTCTCTCTCCTTCCCCCATCACATGGGGGCATCGGGGTAAGGTATGTTGGCACCCTGTCCCTTCCCCCATCCAATGGGGGGAAAGGTCTAAAACTCAATTCACTTATTGTGGTTGGCAAGGAACCGTCTTGCGACGCTTCCTCGCCACTTTGGTCATCAATGGAATGGGGCAACGGCCTGTGACATGTGATGGTGCTCAGAATGATCCATGGCCGAAGAGGAGTAAGGGGCCAAAAACCTCTTGTGTTATGAGGTGGTAGGAGTCATTTGCAAGTCAGATTTTTGTAATTAACATAAGCTTTATGTTAATGTAGTTTGCATTCTAGTCAATGGGGCTTAAGTCAAGACGAACATGCCTCATTGGATTAGTGGAATCAAAGTACAGCTGGTCAATATAACTCCTACCATTTCTCTGTAACTAAGACACAGACCTAATCCCAAGGGCCATACACAATATGGTCTTTCCAGCTTTCTTTTCTACTGCTGCCTCTCATGTTTCCTGAAAAGTTCCTTTTAGAAATCAGGGAACTCTCTGTAGCAGAATTTTATCTGAGAAAATACTTCAGGAGAAATTATTCCTCCCTCTTGCATTCATTAAAGGGCTTTTGAGGGAAAAACAGATCTATTTATTTATTTATTTATTGCATTTATATACCGCTTTTCTTACCCCTGGGTGGACTCAAAGCAGTTCTTATCAAATAAATGCAAAATAAATGCCTTACATACAATAAAAAGAATATATCATGCATCTAAAACAATTACATATGGCTATAAATTAGACCATTAAAAACCATGAACTATCAAACATAAACATGAAACATTTTAACATTGCACTGATCCCGAGGTCAGTTTACAAAGCATCCTCATTTTATCATTGTATGATATATACAGGGAGCAAAAAAGAAGTAGAAATAAAATATAGTCTGTCACATTGATCGACAATTTGCTAACCTAAAATAAAAGATCAATACAAGCTGTTTGGTACATTAAGTAGTGCTTTCCTCTTAACACTCCCAAATCAAAATGAAAGCTGAACACTTTTATGTCTAAAGTTTATAGTTATCCCATATTAGTAGAACAATATGGGCCACAGCATACTGTGCATCTGAAATTTGCCTCGTTGTGGCTCGTTTATTTTAATTTGGGTCTGCCAGCAGGGGAGCTGAGAGGAAAAAGAGAAAAGTAATTAAACTTAGACTAGCATGGATAAATTCCAACACTGTAATCTGATATCCAATAGTTTCAATCTGTCAGATCAAAGTCTCACAAGGGCTACAATTCAGTCCTTTTTTGATTAATTTATTAATTCATACAATGAGTTGGCAACTATAGTGTTTCTATTTAATGACTGATGCAATATGTAAGCTTCAGTAGGAATGGCTTCCTTTCAATAAATCAGCCAAAACACTATAAAAGGAGGATTTTAAGGAAGAGGCATCTTTTGTACTGAGAATGTTCATTACTAATGAGGTTTCTAGTAAGAAGTCAGAAAGCTGTGGAATAATAACTTAGAATAACTCCAAAGGTATGAATTAAAAACAGCTTCCAGGATACTTGGACTTTGGTGTAAACCCTGGTCTGTGGACCAGTGGGAAATGTCTGAGGACTTTATTACATGAACCCACTATTCTACTGCAGTAACATTATCATTGATAGCAGATACATTCTGGGTCGAACACCTTCAATATCACACCTCTCTTCATGTAGCACAGTTGTGCAGATTTGCCAGTTCATGGTCCCATGATGATACTTCCACACACCCTCATTACACTGTCTTCTTGAAGATGGTAGTGCACACACTGGTAACCTTAAGATTGGACTTCTTCAATGCACTCTACATTAGACTACTCTTGTACCAAGTTCAGAAACTACAGCTGGTTCAAGATACGGCAGCCAGATTGGTTACAGGGATATCTAGGACTCCTAAGGTCACTCCACTGGCTGCCAATTAGTTTCTGGGCAAAGTACAAGTTGCTGATTTTGACCTTTAAAGCCCTACACGGTTTGGGTCCAGGTTACCTACAGGATCACCTTCTCCCATACAATCTGCCCCACACACTTAGGTCTTCTTGGGAGGGGGTGGCGGCTACTCTAACCAGCCAAAGAACCTTTTCATCGGCTGTCCCAAGAATGTGGAACAACTTGCCAGAAGAGCTCAAAACCATCTAAAAACCTATCTCTTCCAGCAGGTCTACCCAGCCAGTTGATAGCATTAATTTTAAACTTATGTCTTGTGTTTTGGTCTCTGTCCTGTGTGATTAATGTGTATTGTATAGAAATGCTTTGAATGCGATTTTCCTGCTTCTTGGCAGGGGGTTGGACTGGATGGTCTTTTCCAGTTCTATGATTCTATAAATCTTTTGTGTAATTGCATTCAATATGTGTGTTTGTAGAATTTTTGTAATATTTGTGTGTTTTGACTGTGCTGTGACCCGCCTTGAGCCATGAGGAGAGGCGGGTAACACCTAAAAATATCTGTTCCTCAGGGGTGGGTGACTACACAGCTTTGCAGCTGTCTATACCTCTTCTCAATGTGCAAGAATGGAATTTACATCTTATGTCATAAGGGTTTTGCCAGAATTAGTGAATTAATTATTGTGAATGCCGTACTCCAACAATGCTATAAAATTGGCAATAGAGTCAATAACATGCTTTCCTAGAGTAAATTAATCAAGAACTTCTTGGCAGTTAAATGCTACCTTTGTGAATAACAATGTGAACATTGTCATATGTTATCAGTTAGTTAATCTGGGTACATTAACCAAACATATATTAGGAGGCTTTTCTTCAATTCTGTTCCTCAAACAAACTCCACATGGCATCCAACATGTAAATCCAATAATGAGAAATATGGCATTACATTCAAATGGGCTAATAAAAACTGGCATGCCTAATTAAAACACCCCAATGGAGGCAGATTGGCAAGCTGTTGTACTAGTTTCCTTTCCAAATACTGGAAGATAATTGCCCCACTAAAGCCATACAAAACTTTTAAAAAAAGGAAAATAAGATTATATCAGACATGAAACTATCTGGAAAATTGCTCAGCAGTGTTACTGAAAATTCATTTTGCTTGCTCTGATATTCAGCTAATATGATTATCAGTATTACATCCAGTAGTCTGATCACAGGGCTTTTGAACAGGCTGCACCTTCACTAAGAAAAATTTCCAGGCTCTTTGCATTGTACTGCACAGAGCCTGGAAAAATATTGTTTGTACAACAACTATCAGAATGCTCCAGGAATCGGGAGATGGCCCATCCTGTTAAGATAGTTTTGGGAGCTGTAATCAGAAAAGTGTACAGCCATGCATAAATACTTCCTCAAGCCTCAAAACCTCCAGTGTCTTGGTTTCCTTCCATTACTACTCTAAATTAGCAACTAGTTGCTATTTTGGGGGAGAAATAGAGGGAAATTTTGGTATTTTGGCATGTTTTAATGGGGGCATAGCCTGTAGTATATATTGGGGGAAACTGCCCCCTATTCCTCTTCTCAGTTGCCCACCTCTGTGCTAATGTAATGCAGAAACTTGATGCTTAGAAGTATGACAGCTTATGGTGATGAAGACAACACAGACAATTTTCCCAGTCACTGTTGCACAGATCCAGCCCTGAAGACTCAAAATCCAGCAAACAGTTATTTCTATATAATAGATCTTTTACTGTGTCACGACCCAGGCTGCAGAGCACCAATAACCATACACAGAGGCCAGAATCTATCTAATATCTTTATTGAAGGAATATATAAAGTTAATAAAAACAAGTGTAGAAAATAGTTCAGAATTAGACCTTTCAGGAAAGGTCAGAATTAGTCCAAAAAAGCAATGTCCAATAAGAAATATTAAGGTCCAAAGTTGTAATCCAATAACCGAAACACTCACTTTGCCAAGCAAAGTGAGGGGAGATGACAAGGTCCTTTAGTCCATGAAACTTGAGCGAGGCTAGGAAGTAACTTGATACTTAAAACAAGGCTTGAACGTGGAACAAGGTAACTAAGAACAAGAACAAGGTCCGTGGAATAACTTGATAAATCCGTGGAACAAGGCAAGGATTGATCCTGGGAAACAAGGCAAAGTCCGTAGATAAACAAAGGCTGGGAAGCAAGGCGAAGGCTGGATAGCAAGGCAAGGCTTGAGCAGGAGCGAGGCTTGAACCGGAGCGCGCTGTCCAGACACAACTCGCTCCGTAGGCTGACGAATTGACTCCGCGAAGTTACTACGCGGGTAAAACACCTAAATAGAGTCTAGCTTTCCCGCCGAAGCAGTTCTCTGGGAATCAGAACCGAAAGCTAACTCTGAGACCAGATGTGAGACTCCCCAAAGATTCTCACGAGAAGCAGTCTTAATTGGCCACATTCTTAGCTGCAATCCTCGCACTCCTGCGCGAAGCTGAATCCAAACTTCTCTGTTGTTTACAAAACTCCCGGCGCAAGAATACGGGAGAAGTAGGCTCTGGGCTTGTTTGACATACTTCTGGGAGACAACTTTCTTGCAGGTGCAAGGTTCCCAGATCTGCCTGGGAAAGATCTGGCTGAGAGGAATCCAGTTCAGACTGGGAAGGTAAAAAACCCAAGTTTTCATCTTCATCAGGAATTACAATGTCCTGAGCAGGACTACAAGGCCCATGGGTCATCACACTATCCCCCTCCTCAAGGCCCCTCCCAAACTGGGGCCCTCTCCCCGAGGCGCGAGGTCGTGGTTTGGTGGGATAGGTCTGATGAAAGCGACGGGTTAGATCAGGAGCATGGACTGTGGAGGCGTCTTCCCAAGAGCGTTCCTCAGGGCCAAAACCCACCCAGTCAATGAGATATTGTAGGCGGCGGCGGTGAAAGCGAGAATCCAAAATGTCCTCAACCTCGAACTCCTCCTCCCCATTCATCAAAACAGGAGGGGGGGCCGGTTGGTCTGTATCAGGTCGCACACCATCCGCCGGAAGGAGCAGGGAACGGTGAAACACGGGGTGAATGCGCATTGAACGCGGAAGTTGGAGTTTGAAAGTCACGGGGTTTAATTGCGCCACCACTGGATAGGGACCAATGAAACGGGCATCTAACTTCCGGCAAGGGCGGTGGGAGGGCAGAAAGCGAGTGGACAGGAAAACCCGATCTCCTACCTTGATTTCGGGGCCCGGCTGGCGATGTTTGTCAGCGTGGCGTTTATAGTCCTCCTTGGCTTGGTCCAGTTGCTGGAGCAAAAGTTGTTGCACCGCTGTGAGTTCCTGCAGCCAATCCTCTGCTGCGGGAACCTCTGAAGTTTCAATGACAGGGGGGAAGAAACGTGGATGGAAGCCGTAGTTTGCAAAGAACGGCGTTTCTTTTGTAGAAGCTTGAACTCCATTGTTGTAGGCAAACTCAGACAGTGGTAACAGAGAAGCCCAATTGTCCTGTTGATAGTTTACATAACAGCGAAGATACTGCTCCAAAGTGGCATTGGTGCGCTCCGTTTGCCCATCTGTTTGGGGATGATGAGCTGAAGATAAGCGAGAGTCTATGCCCAATAGTTTTTGTAGTGCCTTCCAAAAACGAGAGGTGAATTGAGATCCACGGTCTGTGACTAAACTCTTGGGCAATCCATGTAGTCTGAAAACATGTTGAAGAAATAGATCCGCAGTTTCCTTGGCCGTGGGGAGGCCTTCGCAGGGAATGAAATGGGCTAACTTGGTGAATAGGTCCACCACCACTAAGATCGTGGTGAATCCACAGGAAGGTGGTAGGTCAGTGATGAAATCCGCGGAAATTATTTCCCATGGGCGAGATGGGGTAGGAAGGGGGTGTAAAAGTCCTGAGGGCTTCTCCCTTCGTATCTTGGAGCGCTGGCATACTGGGCAGGTGTTGACATATTTTTCCACATCCTTGCGGATCTTGGGCCACCAAAAATCCCTTAGGATCAAATGCATAGTTTTAAATAGTCCGAAGTGTCCTGCTGGTTTGCAGTCATGACACAGACGAAGCGCTTTTTCCCTGCCCGGTCCGGGTGGGATATAAACATGATTTCTATAGCAGAGCAGCCCATCTTTAAGCGAAAAGGGGAAATGCAGACCTTGGCGAAGTTGGTCCTGCGCCCAGGCATCTGCTTGCTGACTAGCCCTGATTTCTTGAGCACAGATGGGTCCTGGAGTAGGGGAAGTTGAACCAATGGGAATGGATTTGGTGTTCCCCACCGTGAGCGTGGCAAAGTTCTCAGGTTGTAGCAGTTGGGATTCAAAGGTCTCCTTGCGTCCTGCAGCGTATTCCGGTTTACGTGACAGGGCGTCTGCTTGCTTGGTTTGGGCTGGGGTCACATAATGGATCTGAAAGTTGAAACGTTCAAAGAATAAAGCCCAACGTTGCTGCCTCTGATTTAGTTTGCGGGCAGTTCTTAGATGTTCTAGATTACGATGATCAGTGTGGACTTCAATGGGAAATTTGGCCCCTTCTAGCCAATGTCTCCAAGTTTCAAAGGCTGCCTTTATGGCCAGTAGTTCTTTTTCCCAAATGGTGTAATTCCTCTCTGGTGTGGTTAGTTGACGAGAATAAAAGGCACAGGGGTGGAGGTGATCTCCCACCGGTTGTAAGAGTACAGCCCCAATTGCCACATCAGAGGCGTCCGCTTGCACCACAAAAGGGGTTCCAGGATTTGGGTGCTGTAGAATTGGCTGGGAGGTGAATAGTTTCTTTAGTTGCTGGAACCCTTTCTCTGCTTGATCAGTCCAGCGGAAAGGCTGCTTTCCACGGATGCAGCTAGTGATGGGGTCGGACCAGCGGGCAAAATCTGGAATGAACTTGCGGTAGTAGTTCGCGAACCCCAAGAAACGCTGCACCTCTTTCTTGTTAGTTGGCGCCCGCCATTCCAATACTGCTGAAACTTTGGCTGGATCCATGGAAAGCCCTAGAGGCGAGATGCGGTAACCAAGGAAATCTACCTCTTGTAGATCAAAAGCGCATTTTTCCAGCTTGGCATAAAGTCCATGATCCCGCAATCGTTGTAACACCATTTTGACGTGGTTCTCATGTTCTGATTGTGATCTGGAAAACACCAAAAAATCGTCCAGGTAGATTATCAAGAACCTGTCTAGATAGTCCTGAAAAATGTCATTGACAAAATGCTGGAACGTTGCGGGGGCTCCGCATAAACCGAAATTCATAACTCGGGACTCAAATAATCCGAATTTGGTCTGGAAGGCGGTCTTCCACTCGTCCCCTTCCCTGATGCGAACTAAGTTGTAAGCCCCCCGAAGATCCAGCTTGGTGTAAACCTTGGCTCCTCGAAGCCGATCCAGTAGATCCGAGATTAAGGGCAGGGGATAGCTGTTCCGCTTGGTGATATTGTTCAATGCTCTGTAGTCCACCACCAAGCGTAGTTCCCCTGACTTCTTCTTCACAAACATCACTGGGGAGGCGGCTGGGGATTGAGAGGGTCTGATGAATCCCTTGCGAAGGTTTGTCTCTAGGAATTCCCTGAGAGCTTCTTGCTCTGGTTCAGTCAGGGAGTAGAGATGCCCTCGCGGGATCGGGGCCCCCTCCACCAAGTCAATGGCACAGTCATAAGGTCTATGTGGGGGTAATTTTTCGGCTTCTTTCTCATTGAATACATCCCAATACTCGGAGTACTTCTTTGGCAAGGTGATGATGGGCTCGGTGTCTGTGGCATGGCATACCTTGGCTACGAGGCAATGGTTTTGGCAGTACGGTGAAGCAAACTGCAGTTCTCTGTTGGACCAGGAAATGTTAGGGTCGTGGAGAGTCAGCCATGGAATTCCCAAAATCACAGGGAAATGGGGGACCTCGGTAACAAAGAAGGAAATCTCTTCCATATGTTCCCTTATCCACATCCTGGTGGGTTCCGACCACTGACTTACGGGGCCCGTCTTGAGGGGACGGCCGTCTATGGCTTGCACCACACGGGCATTCTTGAAATCATGATATTGTAATCCCAGAGAGTCGGCATACTCTCTATCGATGAAATTGTTGGTAGCTCCAGAGTCTATCATGGCGTGGATCATGACGGGTCCCCTTTTTGCTGACCATAATGTGACCACGAGAAGGAACAGGACCCCGGTTGGCGGCTCTTGGATGGATTTTTTGACCGGGTTGGCGAGCCTCTCTACACCCGGTCGTTGGCTTCCCCCGCCGGCTGTGTGCCAGTCGGCTCAGACGCCTTCGTCTCCGTGGAGGACGCCGCCGCAAGACGGGCGGCAGGCTTCCCTTTGGCTGGGCACTCTCTGGCGAAGTGGCCCCCGTTCCCGCAGTACCAGCAGAGGTTTAAGCGTTGACGACGGGCCTTCTCGGCGGCATCTAGTCTGGGACGCACATTGCCCAACTGCATCGGCACCTCCTCGCCTCCTCTGGGGTATGGGGTTGGCGGTGGGGGTCTCCACACCGGACGTGGCTGAACGCTGGCGGGAGCGGGGGGTTTTGCCCCGGCTCTACTGCCCTGGCCTCGAACCCACTGTTTTCTGTTGGCAATCATGACTTCAGCCCGTAAACATTGATCAATGAGTGCCTCGAGGGTCTGGGGAGGATCCACCTTGGAGATTTCTTCCAGCATTTCAATGTTGAGACCCTCCCGGAATTGTCCCCTGAGGGCTACATCGTTCCAGCCGGTGTTGTGGGCCAGCACTCGGAACTCGGCTATATACTGAGACATAGGTCTGTCTCCTTGGAAAAGGCGACGGAGTTTGTGACCGGCTGCCTCCAAATTGTCCTCGATTCCCCAAGTCTCCTTGAGGTGGTCCAAGAAGTGTTGCGCTGATCTTAGGTGTGGAGAGGCTTGGTCGAACAGTGCCGTCGCCCAGCTGGCCGCTGGCCCGTCTAGAAGACTGTAAACCCATGCCACTTTGATGTCTTCTTGGGGAAACTCGGCAGCACGGGCCTCCAGATAAGCTTGACATTGGCGACGGAAGACATGAACCTTAGAAGCTTCTCCAGTAAACTTGGTTGGCAACGCCATGGCCGGAAGACGAACTCCGCGTTCCTTCAAACCCCTTATTTCTCCATCCTGTGCATTGAGCTTATCGCGGATTCGGTCCACCTCTTCCTTGTCGATGGTGTAGGTAATCGGCTGGCCGCTCGGCCCAGGTACGACTCCGGTAGACATTCTGGCCGAGGTTAATTGGTGCTTAGGGGGGCGGAGTCAAACTGTCACGACCCAGGCTGCAGAGCACCAATAACCATACACAGAGGCCAGAATCTATCTAATATCTTTATTGAAGGAATATATAAAGTTAATAAAAACAAGTGTAGAAAATAGTTCAGAATTAGACCTTTCAGGAAAGGTCAGAATTAGTCCAAAAAAGCAATGTCCAATAAGAAATATTAAGGTCCAAAGTTGTAATCCAATAACCGAAACACTCACTTTGCCAAGCAAAGTGAGGGGAGATGACAAGGTCCTTTAGTCCATGAAACTTGAGCGAGGCTAGGAAGTAACTTGATACTTAAAACAAGGCTTGAACGTGGAACAAGGTAACTAAGAACAAGAACAAGGTCCGTGGAATAACTTGATAAATCCGTGGAACAAGGCAAGGATTGATCCTGGGAAACAAGGCAAAGTCCGTAGATAAACAAAGGCTGGGAAGCAAGGCGAAGGCTGGATAGCAAGGCAAGGCTTGAGCAGGAGCGAGGCTTGAACCGGAGCGCGCTGTCCAGACACAACTCGCTCCGTAGGCTGACGAATTGACTCCGCGAAGTTACTACGCGGGTAAAACACCTAAATAGAGTCTAGCTTTCCCGCCGAAGCAGTTCTCTGGGAATCAGAACCGAAAGCTAACTCTGAGACCAGATGTGAGACTCCCCAAAGATTCTCACGAGAAGCAGTCTTAATTGGCCACATTCTTAGCTGCAATCCTCGCACTCCTGCGCGAAGCTGAATCCAAACTTCTCTGTTGTTTACAAAACTCCCGGCGCAAGAATACGGGAGAAGTAGGCTCTGGGCTTGTTTGACATACTTCTGGGAGACAACTTTCTTGCAGGTGCAAGGTTCCCAGATCTGCCTGGGAAAGATCTGGCTGAGAGGAATCCAGTTCAGACTGGGAAGGTAAAAAACCCAAGTTTTCATCTTCATCAGGAATTACAATGTCCTGAGCAGGACTACAAGGCCCATGGGTCATCACATACTGATGGTTAGGGAAATGTAAGGGTTTTTCACCTTCAACTTCTTTGGGGGGGGTGTGGAATTAGCCATGTTACTTCATTCTTCACCATGTTTTGTTCAGGGATGAAATTGTAGTAATTTCAGCTAGAACCATGGTTAAAAGGAACTGTGCCTGGCGAGTGTAAGCTAAACCAGGGTAACTGAGGAGTGGGGTGTCTCTAGGTTACATTTTGATATATTTTAAAGAAGCACTTTATGTATACTTCATTTAAAAATAGATATAGTGCAAGGTTTAAAAAATAAAAGTTGCACGGAAATCATCACATTGATACAATTTATTAAAGGGTTACACATAATATAGTTCATGCAGTACAGCTGCTGCTATGTCTGTTCCTGATCCTCTAAAGCTTTGAACTTGTGCAATTCTGGACCCCCGGGAAAGGTTTTTTTAATAAAAGGGAAAATCATATATTTATTTTTGGTCTCTTAATGAACTATATGTCTTTTTGGGGGGAGTACCATGGCTCAATAACAGAGAAACAATGGGGAAGGCACCAGCACATGTGAGAGTTGGAATCCCCTTTCCTGTAGCTACAGTGAAGCAATTTGCTGCTGATTTCTGGTAGCAAACAGTGGCAAAAACACCACCAAGTTTCAGCAGCGAATCGTAAAGTTTCTGGGACAGTGAGAATGGCTTGGGATCTGCAGAAAGGGGATGGAACCACACATGGTCTGTGGACCTCAGTGTATCATCCCTTGGATTAAGTTCCGAATCTAAAACACCTTTAGCAAAAAGATGGCATTTAATATTGACCACGCAGTTGGCAGATCTCTCAGATCAGCTGGCACAATGGGTGAAATATTGGTATGTGATAAGTAGATGTAGAGCACAATTCTGGAGAACATGGCCAATGACAGTGCTAGAACAATTGCATTTCAATCCTTCCCAGGGTGAACTTAGAATTTCTTAGCTTGTCACAGTATAGTACCACAATGTCTACCTCTGTACTAAAGGAGGGTCAGTTTTGACATAGCATGATTCCTCCCTTGCCACCCTAGTTCTTTGCCCCCTTTCGGCTCTACTGCTGGCAGAACTCTGAGATCATTGGGTTTAAAAGTTTTGCTGATACAAGAGCATTTCTGTCCGCATAATAGGTTTGTGCCTAATATTAATCCCCTAAAGACCATTCATTGCAGAATTAGGGTTGCACCGGTTCTGTGTGAAGAAAGGAATTTTAACACAGCTCTCTTCAGAGAGATTATTTCTAAAAGATTATTTCAATTTTTTAAAGTGTGGGGAAGAAACAGGGTGGAAACTTATCTTAGCCCTTTGCTGCAACTTCGTCAGGAAAGAGCTTCATCACCAAGTCACGTTCCTTTTGTTTATTTGGGGTAAGGCTCTTCTCTTCTTGCGTAATTCTTTTGTTTTCTTTGGTGTAATCTTTGATGCACATGGGAGTCAGACAATACAGATGACCCTGTACTGAATACATGAGCTTCTCTCAAGATATTATTGTCCCTTTTCTGGCTCAAACCCAATTTTAGGACTAAAGTTTTGGCTGATGTTATTCTTTTTAAAAAAAGAACAATAGAGACTAATTTAGAAACCGATGGGAAAAGGAATCTAGAGTACTGTCCACCCCCTCCCTTCAAAGCTACACCCAGAAGGCAAATCACTTTAAGATTCTCAGGGATCTTCCACCACTGGAGAGGGGCCAGTGTCACCAGCTGACTGACATTTGGCTAACCTCCATATATTCCCTGCACATCCAGGGAACTCTGCTGAAAGTAAAGTTTATGGTTATGATAACGTGAGCGTTTAAAGTGCAGTCAGCCTCAGTGGGCCATTTGTTTTTTTGGCTTCCATGAGTCCTGGATTACACCCAGGCCTGTAAGATGTAGGGTGCCAAATCAACTTGGCATTCATAATACTCAGAAAGGTGTGGGGTGGGAGCAAATTGTTACTGAGATGTCTGCTATTAAGGAATTTACTGGAGCATTGGAGTCAAGGGATATCCTAATAGCAAGGAGTCTGAAGAATCCTGGACCCAGCACAAAATACCCCAGGCTTAAACACATTGGCTTAATGCATTTGGAAAAGAGTAGGCCCTGATTTTGTGAATTTAGAAATAAATTAAAGTAGCATTTACACTCAACTGTAATCTTTAAAGCAGACTGGAGGAATTTTCATACATTAAGCTTCCATCTTGCTTTTATTGTAATTTTTTTCTTTACACATTTGTCTGTACATGTGAATAGTTGGATGATGAGCAGGCAATTAAAAGGGATTGTTTTGAATTTAGATGTGCAGTATAGCCAATGGAGATGTCATGTATAATTCATAGGGGAAAGTTTTTTTTAAGTGCTTGTAGTGAACACATCCTGAGTATGTTCCTTTGGCTCCACACAAGATAAACGAAGATATATAGAGACCTCACTGGTAGATTTGTATAATAGGACTCTGGTCTACTTTTTAGCATTAAAACAAATCAGATTTAATACTATTTTAGAAGCAAATCATAAAGATTGTAGTCAATAGAAACACCAGTAAAATAACAAATAAGCTGAAGGTGTAGACAAAACATCAAATAAATGCACAGTATATGAAAAGTAACTCAGACTGAAGCAGTAAGTCCAAAAATCCTCTTTAAAGTGAGCACACATTGGCCATACGTACTTGTCATGCAAGGGCCCACAATAGAAAAGGCCTTGTTTCTGATATTCTTTCTCACAGACGCTGAACTTAAAGTTGAGACACATTTTACACGTGCAGAGTCCTTCACATCAGTACATGGTCACATAGACATACATTTCTAGGAACCAAAAGAATCAAAGGTACTCACAATAGAAGGCTTATATTTCATCTAGAGCAGAGTTTCTTAAATTGTGCTTCACCAGATATTTTAGACTTCAGCTCCCACAATTCTTAGCAGCTGGTAAGCTGTCTGGGATTTGTGGGAGCAGAAGTCCAAAACACCTGGAGCATCAGAATTTGAAAAACCAATGCGGTTTTCACACACCATTTTCGTCTGATTATTTCCTTTAATAAGTCATCTCCTCTGATCACACAAATAAGCATTTTCTCTCTTTGTAATTCATATTGTAAAGCTGGCAGATATCCACTAGTATAATGTTGGATATTAGTCCTAGAATTGCATGTATGTTTTCTTTTCCCCCTCAATAAGATTCTGAAGTATTTGTATATTTCATAAAATCATACAGTTGGAAGAGACCTCATGGACCATCCAGTCCAACCCCCTGCCAAGAAGCAGGAAAATTGCACTCAAAGCACCCTGACAGATGGTCATCCAGCCTCTGCATAAAAGCCTCCAAAGAAGGAGCCTCCACCACTCTCCAGGGCAGAGAGTTCCACTGCTGAACAGCTCTCACAGTGAGGAAGTTCTTCCTAATGTTTAGTTGGAATCTCCTTTCCTGTAATTTGAAGCCATTGTTCTGCATCCTAGTCTCCAGGGCAGGAGAAAACAAGCTTGCTCCTTTCTCCTTATGACTTCCCCTCACATATTTATACATGGTCATCATATCTTCTCTCAGCCTTCTCTTCTGCAGGCTAAATATTTCTTGCATAAAATTCATTTTGAGATTATTATTGTTGTTGTTGTTGTTGTTGTTGTTATTATTATTATTATTATTATTATTATTATTATTATTATTATTATTGTATGACACAGCAAACAAGATAGATATGCTGGATTTCGTATCACAAAATCACAAGTCGAACACTTCCCAAGTGTCTAGGACTGTATGATGTATTTTCGGATGATGCGTGCAGATCCCAGTAGGGTGGCCTTTTGCAGTTGGCAGATGCTGGCTAAGATCTTTTGGCACAGCACCCAATGTGCCCATCACCACCGGGACCACCTGCACTGGTTTCTGCCAGAGTCTTTGAAGTTCAATCTTGAGGTACTGATAGCGGCTCAGTTTTTCCTGTTGTTTTTGTCAATGCGACTGTCACCTGGGATGGCGACATCAATGATCCAAACCTTTTTCTTTTCCACAGCTGTGATGTCTGGTGTGTTGTGTTCCAGAACTTTGTCAGTCTGGATTCGCAAGTCCCACAGTATCTTTGTGTGCTCATTTTCCAATACTTTTGCAGGTTTGTGATCCCACCAGTTCTTTACTGCTGGGAGGTGGTACTTGAGGCATATGTTCCAATGAATCATTTGGGCCACATAGTTGTGCCTCTGTTTGTAGTCTGTCTCTGTGATTTTCTTAAAGCAGCTGAGGATATGATCGATGGTTTCGTCGGTCTCCTTGCACAGTCTACATTTTGGGTCATCAGCTGATTTTTCGATCTTGGCCTTAATTGCATTTGTTCTGATGGCTTGATCCTAACCGCCTCTCCCTGTGGCTTGAGGTGGGTTACAGAATAGCAAAAAAAAAAAAAAACACACACACACACACTTTATATAAAATACACATATTAAAATGTATTTCTATAAAATATATACATTAAAATACACTGAACAATGATTAAAATATAGTGGACACAAGATACAAATTTAACATTCATGATTAAAACTCGCTGGGTAGGACTGCCAGAAGCGATGGGTTTTCATGTGTGTTCTAAATTCCAACAGCTCTTTTGACAGGTCATTCCACAGTCATGGGGTGGCCGATGAAAAAGTCCTCTGAGTCATGGTGGCCAGTTGGGTTTCGGCAGACTGGAGTAGCCAGCCACCCCCTAGGAAACCTCAGTGTTTGGGGCAGATTGTATGGGAGAAGGTGATCCTTTAGATATGTGCTTTAAGTCTACTTCTTTTCCTTTCAATGTAGTATAACCTGTAGTGTGGTATAATGCTGTAAATAAATAAATAATGTTTTTATTTACTTATTTGTCATTTATAGTCTTTTTTTCTAGTAAGCTTAAGATGGTATTCATGGCTATCTTTCTCCTTATTTAATTCTATCTATAATCACTGAAACCTGATAGCTCTGATGAACATTTCTTTGTTCTCTCATTTTCTTCTCATTTGGTTTCATAAATCAACTTTCCCAAAGGCTTTAATTTTTCCCTCACCATTTTATTTTCAGTCCCACTGTTCCTATCATGTACCATTTACTACTACTGCATGATGAAGCATGGAATAAACAAATCTCACATCCTTAGTTATAATTGTATTACAGCTAACAGCTGATCTCAAAAAAGATTTTGCTCTAGTAATCTTCAAAGTCTGTACAGGCTTCTCTGTATGAAGTACAGTAGAGTCTCACTAATCCAAGCCTCGCTTGTCCAAGCCTCTGGATAATCCAAGCCATTTTTGTAGTCAATGTTTTCAATATATCGTGATATTTTGGTGCTAAATTCGTAAATACAGTAATTACAACATAACATTACTGGGTATTGAACTACTTTTTCTGTCAAATTTGTTGTATAACATGAAGTTTTGGTGCTTAATTTGTAAAATCATAACCTAATTTGATGTTTAATAGACTTTTCCTTAATCCCTCCTTATCATCCAAGTTATTCGCTTATCCAAGCTTCTGCTGGCCCATTTAGCTTGGATAAGTGAGACTCTACTATACTACTATTCTGGAGGCAGGTAGGAGGAAGATGTGTGGAGCCTCTGCTATCAGGGGAAGACTGACACTAGATATTTTTCTACTTTGGATGAGATACAAAGATGGCACCTCTCACACTTCTTTTGCATAACCCAGCAGGCTTACAATTTAACCTTTTACCCACATTAGCGTTTGGATGACTTCATTCACCACATCTGAAGGTATCAGGATAGTCTAAGGGATGCAAAGCACACGGTTTGGCTACTTCTTCTTGCTTAAGGTGACTGTCCAACTTATAGTAAGCTGGCTATGTTTCAGGAATGGTTTTCCACTTAAGAGGAATAAGGTCTTTATCAACCACTCTCCCTTCCCTGGTTTTATCTTGCAACATTTAGCCCAAAGTTGCAGCACTTTTTAGCACCACCAGAGAGAGAAAAATATGTCTTCCAGATGAAGATGGAACACTGGGGGATAAGGAAGTGATATTCAGGGTAGAGTGTCTTTCAGCAAGATATCTACAGCATGGCCCAGTTCAATAAACTGATAAATATCTTCAGAGCAAGTAGCTGTTACATTTCACTCCCTGTTCTCACTTCCTCTCACATTACATCTAGCCAGACACAGAATACTTTGCTGAAATTCTCCAGGGCATTCAGCCCCAAATCATCACATCTGCACACACACCTAGAGGAATAATAAATTGAAACTGCCAGCATCTTAGGCTACATCTGCATTTTGTATGCTGGGAAAAGATTTAACCTTAGCTAATATAGTGTATTCTAGTGTCACATCTGTTACATAAATCTCCTCCAGTGATGCTCAGGGTCTCTGGAATTATTAAAAGGAAGCAAGCAAACTAACATGGGCTTGTCCCTGTGCACCACAAATCTCAGAAGTCTTTGTAAGTTAGAGATTTATAAAGACCAACAAAATCTGGTGATTTAAGAGCTGAGCTAGACAATATCTTGGCAATTTACTTGCACACCAAAATCTTCATTTGCCCAAATAATAGAAGTACAAGGGCAAGGGTGAGCACTTGGAGGTAAGAATTAGCAGGAAAAAGTGCGCTATTTAGCCCCTCATTATCTGATCATTATCCTTGCAGATGTTTCAAAATTCTTTTCAAATTAAACTGGGTTTACTTGTAATTTCGGAGCCTCATTGCGTGAGGGATTGATTCTAGAAGACCTGGGACACTTGTAAAGAAGAGTTTCTTCTTTATAATTTACATCTGAACTCAGATTGAAGCACTGGCCCTGACCTAGACTTCTCCTCTTGCATGAACCTGCATAAAATTTAATATATTCTTTTATCAATATATTCTTGCATCAGCTGCACAGGCTAGAGTGGTGAATGTACATGACAGGGCTTTCTAAGTAGTGGCACATTAGGTGCGGAATTCTCTCCCGAGTTAATTCCCTAGGCTCTATTCATTTTGGGTGTCTGACAATTGCTATATGATTTTTAATAGTCTTTGGTTCTGAAAACCAAGATTTGTATCACTGGCTGTGTATACCGTGTTTCCCCGAAAATAAGACAGTGTCTTATATTAATTTTTGCTCCCAAAGATGTGCTAGGTCTTATTTTCAGGGGATGTCTTATCTTTCCTTGAAGAAGAATTCACATTTATTGTTGAATAAAAAAATGAACATTTATTATATACTGTACAGTAGTTGTCATCACAAACCAGCATAACCAGACAAACTGTGAATCATATCAATAATTTCTTGTTACTACCAATATTTCCATGTACAACACTCTATGGTACATACATTTACCGATCCTACATGCTCTGGTGTTCTGTTCGTTGGGCATGCTTTCAAACAAAAACTTTGCTAGGTCTTACTTTCGGGGGAGGCCTTATATTTAGCAATTCAGCAAAACCTCTACTAGGTCTTATTTTCTGGGGATGTCTTATTTTAGGGGAAACAGGGTATGTATGCCTTCCAGAATGTTCTCAGAACATTTTGACACAGGATAGACTACCTAGAAATGATGCAGAATCTCCAGCGCTGCTTCCAGACAACCCTCTTAGTCACAGAAGAAAAGGTAGGATTGGTGCACAATCTGGAAGTACTATAGGAACAGATCCATCATAACTATGGATTAAGTACATCTATATGCACCCTTGCCTAGCTGCTAACACCTGTTAAACTGCTGTTCAACATCTCCCCTCCAATAATTTTTAGTCGAATTTTAAAGATTTTTAATGAGATTTTAATAACTTAATATGTTTGGAATTATGTGTATTGTGTTATGTCTTGTTTATCTAAATTGTTTTATAATTTAATGAGTTGTTTTGATTTGTTTATTGATTATTGTCGGCATTGAATATTTGCCACTATGTATTTTGTTGTAAACTGCCATGAGTCCCTTCGGGGAGATAGGATGGGCTATAAAAATGTTTCATTCATTAATTAATTCATTCAACTACTATTCTCTGTGTGTGCACTCCTTCTACTTGTCTGTTGACATGTGGTAGTCTTATGAATTTCAGAGTTTTCTTCAGCAAGGAATATTCAGAAGTGGCTTTTCTTGTTGCTTCTTTTAAAATATACAGTGCAATACTTGCTATTTGTTGGCAGTCTCCCATCCAAGTACTAACCAGAGCTGTCCCTGAATAGCTTCTTAGATCAGATTGGATCTACTACCCTTCGAGTATTTAAGTCCAAGTGATCTGGTGCACTTTTGTCTTAACCACATTCAATAGGCTACATGCAACCTAAGATCTGAAAGACCCATTTCCATAGTCAAGGATGCATTTCCTGTATGTATTTTTCTGTTAATTTAAAACTCTCTGATTCCATTCCATGATTTTGATGGAGAGCCAAGTTGATATTGTGGTTCAAGTGTTTAATTTGAATGAGGAATGTCTGGATTCAAATCAATGTTAATTGATGAAATCCACTGTGTGATCATGGCCAAAAATTTAAAGGGCTTTTGCACGATTGCTTCCAGAATCTGGCCTTGCTGGCTGGGAGATTCTCGGATATGTGATCCAAAAGAATTTTCCAGCTCTTACTTTTCATCAGTTTTCCCCAGCTTAATTAATTTTGTAGGAAAAACTAAGGTATTCATTACTGAAAGAAGATGGGGGAAATCAAAAAGTCGTACTTTATTAGGCGAGCCCAAAGTGCAAAGAATGTACTAGTTTTGAGATCTCTTAACAGTTAGTCAAGATGTTGCTGAGAGGATAAAATAGGATAGCCAAAAGGCTTACCGTCCTGTGCTACTCGGAAAAAAAAAGTTAAATAAATACCTTCAGATGAAATGTTACAGGTTATCCCATTGTGAGTTTCAACCATGAGAACTGGATTCATTTGTCAAGGTTTAGAGCAAGTGGAGCGACTATGAGGGGCTAATTTTTGCTCCATGCCCCTTTTGCCCACACCAGTGCATTGGGGAGCATCACAAATAGTTTTATGTTACTTCCATTTATGTGACATCCATTGGGACAGTGGATGTTTCAGAGTTGTGTGTTGGAAACATGAAACAGCTATGTTTGCAAGCAAATTTCTTGTGTTTTTAGCTGTTTAGATGTGAAAAATAAAGTGAGAATAATGTCTGTCACCTGAAAATAGTAATTCAATATCTTTAGGGGCTTTGGGTTATCCCAGGGGGCATTGGGGCCACAACCAGTCTAAAGGTATCACTTTCTCCTTCCCAGGTTTGATGCAGGGCGGTTGAGAACAAAATAAATATTAATAATGCTTTCAATTTGATAGAAAATTTCATATCCCCCAACTGTTCCAATTGGGCAGGATTCTGGCATCTCATTTTTAAACAGTTCAGGTTTCTGTCTCCTCCACCCACTTTGCCTCTTTGTTCTCTGCTTATTTACATGCTGCAAACTGAGTTCACAGTACAAAATTAGTTAAAACTCCATTAACTTATGCGAGGAGGAGAGCGGAGAATGGGCAGAATTTCTCCCTTTCTATGCTTTGGTATTGCTTGTGAAATGCTGGAATATAACAAATTGCAATGTTGATGTGTGTGTGTGTGTGTGTGTGTGTGTGTGTGTGCGTATTCAAAATTGCTCTTTTACTTGAAAGGAACCCAAAAGAAATGCACATAAAATTACAAAAAAATGATTAAAGCACTATGAAATAAAATTACAACAATAAGGGGCAGGAAAATAATTCAAAAATCAATCAGTCATAACATCAGTTTTGTCTGAATTTAAAACTTAGCAGTTTAATGTTTCAAATGTCTGTGCAAACAGGAAGATTTTTAATTTCGAACTGAAAAGCAAACAGAGCGAATAGGAGATTCAAAGGAGTGCAGTCAATGACTGTGATAAAATTGCAGGAAAAGGCCGGATGGCATTTCGCACCTACCAGTTATGTTGTTTTGCAGCTTTCCCTTATAGGGAAAAGCAATATTTGCTTTTTGCTTGGTGGATTTGAAAACAATCCACTGAGGAGCAGATGCAAGATGAAAAGGAAACTTCAGCTTGCTGACAGTCCCTTATAACAGATGTACTTAATCTGGCAATTGTGATTAGCTATGGTCCACTGACAATAAGTCAAGGCTATGGAAAGGAGTGAAATATGTGGTTAGTTGAACAAAGTTAATGAAAGCTCATTACTGAATTTTGCTGCAATATATATATTTAAATGTGTTACTCGTTTAATTTTGGTCTTGGGATGCCTTTCCCCCCGGTGTAATATCATTAACTTAATGGACTCCAAACACGGGATACATTTGGCTTTTGCACTGCAAAAGCTTTTGCCAATGGCTTATTAAAAGTGGGGAGAGGTATCTGAATCAATTTCTTTAGATCAGGGATTCTCACACTGTGCTGCACAGAGTCTTTTGGGGCTCCACATGTGATATTGAGGGCTTCACGGCACCATGCTGCTTTCAGTCTCCTCCTCTTTCCTCTTCCTCCTCCTCCTGAGAAATGCTTGGAATTTAAAATTTGTAGCTGCCGAAGCACATACCCTTACCCGCCCCCACCTCCCTCACTGTCCGCACTCTTTTCCTCTCTGCCCAGACCCTTCCCTCTCACCTTCTTTGCTTCCAAAACTCTATTTCCTTCCCACTGCTCAGGGTGTGATTTGATTGTGCTTTTCCTGCATGGCAGAAGGAAGTTGAAGTGGATGGCTCCTGAGGTTTCAGCTATTACTGCTGCTGCTACTATTACTACTACCTCAAAAGCTAGATGGCTATCTGTTAGGGGTGCTTTGATTGTGCTTTTACTGCATGGCAGGAGGGGGTTAGACTGGATGGCCCCTTGGATTGCTCCTATTACTACTACTACTACTACTACTACTATTATAGAGGCTGGGTGGTCATTGTTGGGGGTGCGTTGATTGTGCTTTTACTGTATGGCAGAAATGGGTTGGACTGGATGGCACTTGGGATTGCTCCCATTACTACTACTACTACTACTACTACTACTACTACTATTATTATAGAGGCTGGGTGGCCATCTGTGCTTTGATTGTGCTTTTACTGCATGGCAAAAGGGGGTTGGATTGGATGGTCTCTGGGGTCTTCCACTGAGATGATGTTGAATTTATGTTGGTTAAAATTGTTCTTAATTTTAAATATTGTATTGTTCTTTCTTTCTTTTTTGCACTGCAAATGAGATATGTGCAGTATGCATAGACATTTGTTAATTTTTTTCTGAATTAGTTTACACAAACAGTTTCCATCCATCTGCCACTGGCCCGACCCATCTGTCAAATTTTATAATGCAGTGCGGCACCTGTCAACTTATTGCATGCTAGTTGTGACAAAGCAGCATATAATAAGGCAATTGCATGAAACATTTTTAATACTGGGGCCAGGCCCCATAACTCCTCCTCCTCCTCCTCATCATCATCATCATCATCATATGCCCCAATGACAACCTGCAGAAGAAGTGAAAACTATCCTGTTTCAATAGCCTTTTAGGATTGACAGTAGGGATGGGCTATTTATTTTGTGGGGTGCTTTGTTGATTTTTATATTGTCTTTTAATGATTGTTGAAATGGGTTTAATTTTTTAGATTATTTGTTTTTAAAATAACATTTATGTATACTTTACTGTTATTTAAATTTGTATTTGCGTCAATAAACTGCATAGTAAGAACTGGGGGAAAAGGTGAGATATAAATGAATAAACTAACAAACCAATAATTCATTCTACTAGTGCTTCAGTTCCCCTGGTTGTCAGATCTAGCAGTGGTGGAGTAAAGCACAGGTAGGATAATAGTAAAGGTAAAGGTTTTCCCTGACATTAAGTCAGCGACTCTGAGGGTTGGTGCTCATCTCCATTTCTAAGCCGAAGAGCCAGCTCCAAGGTCATGTGACCGGCATGAGTGCATTGAGTGCCATTACCTTCCTGTAGGAGAGGTACCTATTGCTTACTTACTTACTTAGGGGATCTCTCATATCTATTGATCTACTCACATTTGCATGTTTTTGAATTGCTAATTTGGCAGAAGCTGGGGTAACAGCAGGACCTAACCCCACTCCCTGAATTCAAACAGCTGACCTTTCAGTCAGCAAGTTCAGCAGCTCAGCGGTTTAATCCGCTGCACCATTGGTGACTCCAGATAACATAGTGCCCACCAAATGTTTTGGACGACAGTTGCCATCAGCCCTGAACATCACGACCAATGATCAGAATTGTCACTCCAACTTGTTTTTGAAGGTTACAATGTGTCATGCTTACTTCTGGCCCAACCTATGAGAAAGAGGCCCTTGACATTCTGAACAACAAGCAGGGCACTTATTTATTCAGTTGGGCAGTCATTCAGACATATTTTGACCATGTTTGTGTGGAAAGGAAAGCATTATCAAATAATGCTAATGTTTAGCTAATGCTAAGCCATTAGCTTTTCCAGTACTGCTTCCAAGCTCTGGACATCTCCATCTGAGGGGATAGGCAACCTTTTTAGGGATAGGAAAGAAATCCCCAGGCTGAAGAGGATCCTTGATGAAGATGGGACCATCTTCTTGACTTCCAAAGTTTCTACTGCAGCTATTATTGCCTCTTCTAAGTAAAAAGGGACCTAGGGCAAGATATTTTGGCTGTATGTGCACTGTAAACTGAAACCTCCAAAAAGTCTGCAATCACCCTTCCCCAGCAGAGTATCATTTTGCTTGGTCCATTCTGATAACAAAATTCATGAGCTCAATCTAAGGAACTAAAAGGATACCTAGCTTTCCTCCACTTATAGCCAACATTTCCCATAGTTAAAGCACACATGGAAGAAGTGGCCAAAATATTAAGAGCTGAAATGAGGCTTTTGTTTGAAAAACATCCTCTGGCAGAAAGCCTTCATTGTTCAACAACACATTTGTGGGGGTAACTGCATCAGGAGCAACTTGAGTGGCGAAAAATCTGAGGCTTAACTGTAAGCTGAATGAAACATGTAGCTTTTCAAACAATTATCTCTTCTTTTTAAGCATGGGAGCATTTTGTGCTGAGCTTCTGAATAGAAGAACAATCTTTTGTTTGTCTTTGGAAGCATAATTATTCCATGTGAATGGCAATCTTATATTTTATGAGGGGTAAAACCATAAATGCCCTCACTGTGGATTAATTCACAGATCTGTCATTTTTGGAATGACATTCTGATTTTGGCTAGCATTTTGAATTCCTACTGTGAAATATTTGGATAATTGCTAGTAAGTTTAGGTTAGCACCAGTTGTGCCCATATCATCCAATAGGAGTGAAATTGCTGACAGCTTCCTGGGGTGGCCATATGTCCTGATGTTAAAGATACACATGGTGGTGATAAGAACTGCCGACAAGCCAAATGATAACTGGTGCCTTAAAGCAATTGGCATCTCTCGGGTGAGCAATACACATTCTGTTTCTTCTTCCTTGCTTTGTGCTACTTAAAATCAAAGGATGGGGCTCCAGGTCTGGGTAAGCTGTCTACAAATGAATGGGATCAGAGCCGAGCAAGGAGATCTCACACTTGGTAAAGGAAAAACATTGTTCACAAAAATAGTCCTGCTTCTCAATGCCAAAGGAAATCAAATTGTAATCAAGGGCTGAGAATGGACTGAAGTCATGCAGGCTGGCTTGCCTCAGTTTTTGGCAGCTTTACATGTTCCCAGGAATATTAAATATAATTTACATTTGCTGAGGGGAGAGACTTTATTGGCTTGGAAATTTGTTTTAAATAACACTTAAACCAAGCCACCGATAAGGGAGATGGAGATGGAGGAACAGATTCTGTTTGCAATACAAAGCCAAAACAAAACACAATCTTCCACTGGTTTTATCAGACTTGTAGCTGTAGTCTGTCTATACGTTTTTGAAAGTAAGTCCTGCTGATTTTAATGAGATGTACTGTGAGATAAGTATGGTTAGAACCACTGCATTAGACTGGCTTTATGATGGTTCAAAGAACAGAAGGTTCAGCCACTGCCTTTACAGGGAGTTGTAAACACACCAGATAAGGAGAAATTGAAATAATGGTATGCCTAAATCACCTTCTGCTGTGACGTAACACAATCCACCCTCCTTGCAAGGCAAAGTAAAGACATACATACTGGCAACTTAGGACAACATTTCTTAGAAAAGTCAAGTTTATCATCTAGGAAAATATATGCCAAGTCTCTCCCCTTGAAATCTAACCCTGTGATCTGGGTGATGTATCCTTGATCTCTGCTTTATAGGGACCACATGTAGTTTGTCAAGGTTGAGACAAAATTTTCCCCATTGACACTTGCTCAAGAACCTTTTGATTTATTATCACTTCAAATGTTCCAAAGCAGAGCCAAGATACTGAAAATAGAGGAATGATGGAGAACCCTGGCTTAACTTATGCACCTCAAGCAGTGGCAATAGAGGAGAGGGAAAATGGAGAGGGAAAGGATGTTCTACGGAGGACCATCACCTTGAACTTAAGCCCAAAACCAGAGTGAATAGATCTGTTTTGCCCACCGAGAACTGACAATACAATAAAGATATTATTTAGTGGTGTACATACTCATTTCTTTCATTGCCCTTCTGTCTCAGGAGTTTGGAGTACAACAAAGGCTTACAAGCCTGTTAATGAGAGATGACAGTAGGGTGAGTATGTACATGTGAGTGTATGTTGTCAAATCACCTGTTGACCGATAGCGACCCCATGCCTTTTTAGAATTTTAAGAATTAGCCAGGGGTGCTGTGAATTGTTTTAATTATTTTTACAGTTTTCAGTGGTTTTAGGTGATTTTAACTATTTGTTTAACAATTCTATGTTTAATTCTATTTTAATGTTTATGTGTTGTAGGTTTTAAATTGTAATTTGTACTGCTTTTAGTGTGTGAGCTGCTTTGAGTCTCGTTTGAGAAGAAAGTGGGATATAAATGTAATAATAATAATAATAATAATAATAATAATAATAATAATAATGCATTTTGTAGGATTTTCTTAGGCAAGAAATACTCCGAGCTAATTTTGCCAGTTCTTCCTTGAAATATAGTCTACAGCACTATTTGTTAGCCGTATCCCATCTGAGGACTAACCAGGATTGACCCTACTTAGCTTCCAAGATCAGAGAGAATCTGGTGCCTTTAGGGTATTGGGAAGGTACAGAATTGTAATATATTCCTCAGGGCTACATGTTTGGTAGCAATCTTAACTGTGTTTATTCTGTAATGTCTCATTCAACAAAGCATTTGGGAAAAATGCTTCTGACAGGAGTGCTATGCAGTTTTACATAGGTTGACATAAATTTCCCTGCTCCTGTTATTCCTAGAAATATGATGCAATAGGATAATTCATTAAGCCAGCCAGAAGTTCTCTTAAGTATTTCTTTGTACATTTAATCATTGTTTAGATACAGTTGGAGAGTGGGTTTGAATAGAAAAGCTAAAGAAGAGAGCCATAAAAATTTTACATCCTAATGGGTTTGGATGAATCTTAGAACAAATCTAATTAAAAGCTAGGTCTTTATGAGCCTCCCTTTTTAATTATAGGCAATGGATCATAAGGGATGGAAGTGAAACCAGCTAAGGGATAGGACGTATTCCAATGCTGAGGTAATGCAACTTTTTCTCATAATAACCACATAAAGGGAGAAAGTTCAGTTCATAGTCTATGCTTGTTATGATATTACTTAATGGTATTTTAAATTATTTTGATAACATTTCATTCAAGAGATGAAGAGACGAAGGATCACACTGAGGTCAGTAAGCTGGACAATAACAGGGGGATTCGCCATTGATTGTGGTGAATCTGGCATGGAGTATGGGGAACCCGTTGCTCTGCATTGTTTCTTACCTCATCCCACAGGCAGAAGCATCACCACCTGGCTTCTCCCCATTCCCAATGAGAACACTGGAAGCCTCCAGTGTTCTCACTGCTCCTTCTTACGACAGTTTCACCTCAGTTCAGGGATGAAGCCCCAGCAGAAGTAGATCTATGTCATCTGATGGGATCTGGTGGGCTCTGTTCCTGAACTAAGGTAAAACTGTTGTAGGACAGGCAATTTTGCATATGTAATGAGGTCATAACTTAGTGCTTATTTCTCTGCTCCCCAATAGGAAGGAAGGAAGGAAGAAAGGAAGGAAGGAAGGAAGGAAGGTAATGTCATGATTGGGAAGCTTATAAATACATTGCTAGTTTATTTAAACATATTAATAAGAGAGCAAACAGAAACCAATATGGTAATTAATAAATCTGACACCAATCGCACTATAAAAATCTGTATGTTTTCTAGTTTTGGATCACATGCTTTCCCATTATTTGCCTTTGCAGTTTTTGCTTTGGCCCCTCTTACTGGGGAAACCCAAAATTCAAATCCCCTCTCAGTTGTGAATCTTACAGAGTGACACTGGATCAGTCACATTCTCTCAGCTTCACATATATCACAGGGTTATTAAGAGGATAAAATGAAGGTTGGTAAAAAATATGTTTGTTAGAATGCATAGACTCTACATGTCGCACATTAGCCATATAACAGTGTCATTACGCAATGGCAAAATGGTACTTTGAAAATCACAAAGGCTTCAAAGCAAGATTTTCTAGAAAAATACGTTTTGTATTAATTGTGAAAATAAACTCTATTTATTTATTTATATCCGGCTTTATCTCCCCAAAGGGGACTCAAAGCAGCTTGATAAAAAAGCATTGGTATCCAATTTAAAATGTACAAATAAACAGACGTTAAAACAGAATTAAACATAAACAGTATTTTAAAATTCAGTTAAAATCCATCAAACATATTCTAAATTAGAAACCATAGCATCCCCTGACTAGATCTAAAATAAAAATGTTTTAGTCTGCAGCCAGAAGGACAGTATGGAAGGGAGCCTTTCTAGTTTCCTTGGGAGGAAGGGAGTTCCAGAATCAAGGGGCAGCCACTGAGAAGTAAGGCCCGCTCTCTCGTTCCCACCAACCGAGCTTGAGGAGGAGGTGGGACCAAGAGAAGGGCCTCTCCTGAAGATCTCAGGACTCGGGCAGGTTCATACAAGGAGAAGCAGTCAGTGAAATACTCTGGACCTGAACTTTAAAGGTCATAAGCAGCACTTTGAATTGTGCCCAGAAATAGACTGGCAGCCACTAGAGCTGCTGCAACATGGGGTTTGTCCATTTCCTGCAATTCTAGCTCAGGGAGAAGCTTCACTATACCCCAGTATTAATTAAATACAGTAAATACCTAGTAATATAATCCTCCCCCCCCCCCTTTAAAATACAACAGAACAACAACAGGAGCAACAACACTCCTTGCTTGCATGTTGTTTCCAGGCAATTTCTTTTCTATGCAGTTTAATGGGTTCACCTTGCCCCTTTACTGTTGGGAGACCTGGATCTTTTCTCTTCATAATAGTCACTACATAAGATTATTTCATTTAGTTTTAGAGCAAACCCAGATCTTGGAAACATTTTTGGACTACAGCTCCCAGAATACCAGTGCTGCCTGGGAGATTCCAGGAGTTGTAATCCTGAAAGTAATTTTTCCAAGCATCACTAGAACTAGGCACCAGGGATTACATGCATTACAGAAAATATTCCCATAAGCCATTCCCCTGCCTTGCATTATTAAATAAAGAAAAGGGTCAGTCTTGCTCTTATAAACCAGGAAGTCAATGTCATATAAAATAAGTATAGATAGAATTTGGTCTCCTTGACATTCAATTTATTTAGCTCAGCCCAGGGATTCCATGAAATTGTGGAAGCCCCCTGCTATCTACTTTGTTGACTTCCACTCCTGCTGTGAGACCTCCATCTGGCTCCAAAGCATATAACTCTCCCCCCAAACTTTCACTAATTTAAGAGACTGTCCCATGAAAATCTAACTACTCAATTTATTATGGTGACAGGGCAGATGGCAATGGGTTTTTTAAGGGACTGTGGTCTTAGTGGTGGTAGAGCTGTATTATTTGTCACTTATTGATGGATTTTAGTGCTTGTTTTTGTGGGGGAGGAAAGATTTTGACACAGGCAATTAAACTTTGAGCCATCAGCACTTAGTGATGCATCAGAAGTCTGGTGTCGGCAGTGTAATGTCATCAAATAGCCTTTCATTAGAAGAGAAAATGTGGAATTTTAATGGAGGTTTCAGGCAGATGTTTGGTAAAAGTTATGAACGAATAGTTTTCTAATAGCTTGAATCAGTGGGGTATTTCTCCACTTGTTAACTGAAACCCATTAGTGAAAATATATTATGCACAATCTAATATCAGCAGATATGAGGATCTGCTCATTTTCGGTGAATGGCTTGATTTCTCTGATTGCCCTATAAAGAACTATATGGTATGTGCTTAAAATTAAAGAGAAATCTCATCAAGATGATTAAAGGAAGAAAGGTTACCCAAGATTTCATTTTCCAGCAAAACAATTTGATATGTGTTTAGTTAAAATGTAACCTTGCTAAGACCTATCTTGATGCTTTTCTATTCTTCAATCCTTGAGAACAAGTTAAAAGCTTTTAATTGTCTATATTGTTCTTGAGCAGTTGTGTACAAATTTGTTGCATATGAAATAGAAAATCATACTGTAGATATTATTATAATTCACACATACAGTGTTCCCTCACTTCTTCGCGGTGCACTTTTCACGGATTTGCTGTTTCACAGTTTTTCAATAAACTCTAAAAGACTGTTATAAATCATAAAAAATACAATGTACAGCCTAAGGAAGGTAGGAAGGAGAAGCCAAAGGGAGAGAAAAGGAACCCAAGTGGCAACAGGAGGAGTAGGAGGCAATTTAGCAACACACAATTAGTTGATAAAGACTTAAAATAGTGTATAACTACTAAAACAATGTATAAATATTAAAATAAATATAGCGTCCCTACTTTGCGGATTTTCACTTATTGCGGGTGGTCCTGGAACCTAACCCCTGCGATAAGTGAGGGAACACTGTATACTGTTTCCAGTGGAAGAAATTCTAAGTACTAGGGGTGTGCATAACTAAAAAAAACCCTGCTTCATTTGTCGTAACAAAAATCATGTGACCCCCATTTTGATTCTAAAGTGTTTTGGAAAGTTATAAGGGGTCAGTTTCAAAACTATTACAGAGTTCCAGGTCATTAGTTCTCCAGAAAACCTTGGACCCAGCTATGACACAAAATTTAGTCCTTGCATTCTACTAATGTTTCCTACCCAGAGTCATTCTGCTCTAATTTATACTGCCCTCTATCCCTATTTTTCCTATCTGACATTTGCACTTTATCCATCAGCCCTGTCCTCACAAATGATTGTACTAGCCCACCCGCCTGAGCCCAGAAACTGTTTACTATTTTAAGTCACTGGTTATTGTTTTATACTGTGTTATGTTGTTTGTTTTATATTGTTTTATTATGCTATTTATGAATTTTAATGTGTTACATTTTAACTATGTTGTTTGGGCTTTTCCCCATGTAAGCCACCCTGAGCACCTTTGGGGAGATGGAGGTGGGATATAAAAATAAAGTTGTTGTGGTTGTTGTTGTTGTTGTTGTTATCTTGTCATTCACCCATTCGCGTCAATGGGGACACTTCCGGGACTCCCCTCTTCCTCAGTTTTAGAGTTATTTTGATCAAACTTGCTACAATTGTACCACACATTTTACCACTGTGAGTTCCCCAAGTTTCAGAACGTTTCACATATTCACTGATTTTTGGGATTTTTTAAAGATGTTTATGAAAAACATTTAAAAAAAACTTCAAGAGCTATCCTCCTTGGATTTCTATACAATGATACAACATAGCCAGGGCATCATCTCTCCCCGCCCCCTCTCCCCAAATTTCAGAAAGATATGCACATCCACTGTTTTTTAGGGAACTTTAACCAACATAAACTTAACTATTTCACTGGTAGACCTCAGGAGCCATCCAGCCCAATCTCCTCCTGCCAGTCAAAGATGCCTAACCAGAAGGTGCCACTCAACATTCATTTTAGTAAGGACTTGGACAAGGTCCCCCATGACCTTCTTGCAAACAAACTACTCAAATGTGGGCTAGGCAATGCTAGTATTAAGTGGACCTGTAATTGGTTAAGCGACCAAACCCAAAGGGTTCTCACCAATGGCTCCACCTCATCCTGGAAAAAAGTGACTAATGGAGTTCAGCAGGGTTCGGTCCTGGGCCCAATACTGTTCAACATCTTTATTAATGACTCAGATGAAGGTTTAGAGGGCATGGTTCTCAGGTTTACAGATGACACAACATCAGGAGGGATAGCTAATACTCCAGAAGACAGGATCAGAATTCAAAAAGACAGATTAGAGAGCTGGGCCAAAACTAACAAAATGAATTTCAATAAGGACATATGTAAGAGACCACACTTAGGCAGAAAAAATGAAATGCAAAGATACAGGATGAGTGACACCTGGCTTGACAACAGTACATGTGGAAAAGTCCTTGAAGTCTTCTTGGACAACATGAGCCAACAGTGTGATGCAGCAGCTAAAAAAAGCCAATGGGGATTTTGGGCTGCATCAAAAGGAGTATAGTGCCAAGACTGAGGGAAGTCATAGTGCTTCTCAATTAGGCATTGGTTAGACTTCATCTGGAATACTGTGTCCAATTCTGGGCACCGCAATTTTTAAATGAGATATTGACAAGCTGGAAGGTGTCCAGAGGAGGGCAACTAAAATGATGAAAGGTCTGGAGATCATGCCCTATGAGGTTTGTCTTAAAGAACTGGGCAAATTTAGCCTGCAAAAGAGGAGGTTGAGAGAAGGCATAATAGCCATGTATAAATATTTGAAAGGATGTCATAAAGAAGAGGGAGCAGGGTTGTTTTCTGCTGACCTGAAAATTAGGACTCAGAGCAATGGGTTCAAATTACAGGAAAGGACATTTCCCCTGAAGATTAGGAAGAACTTCCTGACTGTAAGAGCTGTTCAGCAGTGGAACTCTCTTCCTCAAAGTGTGGTGGAAGCTTTTTCCTTGGAGGTTTTTAAACAGAGGCTTAATAGAAATCTATCGGAGGTGCTTTGATTGTGCTTTTCCTGCAAGGTAGGGGTTGGAATGGATGGCCCATGTGGTCTTTTCCAACTCTGTTCTTATATAATTCTATGAAAGATAACTAGCAATTTGGCTTTACAGAGATATAGATTATTAGTCTTTAAACCGCCTATCCAAAAGGATGTCTGCTTGTGTTTCTTTTCACTTATTCTCTTGTTTCTTCCATTTCTCTTTCTTCCCCTTCCTAGAAATCTAATTTGCCACCAGCTAGAGTTGCAGAAGGTGTCAGAACTGAGGTTGGTTATGCCAACAGAGAAAAAGAAAGGAAATGAAAGGGGGGGGGGGGAAGGACAATATGCCTATAGGAACTTTCCTAGCAAACCCCTTCTTTGGGAAACATCATCCATTAATTTCTCTCCCATGCACATCACTTAGTACTATCAATCAAAATATATTTTATAGTTACTCTAATACGGCACTAGTCATGTTGCCCATATGACAAATTTCAATACCTACATTATAGTAGCACCTTCATCTGGCTAAACAAATACGTAAAAGAAAAATCTAACACTCTTGTTCTGTCTTTACGCTCTCAACTGAGTTTCTGGGGTAAGAAAAAAAGGAAGACAGAAGAAATGGTGAGAGAATGTTACAAATGGGACAGTTCCAAATGGAAGATGATTATGTCTGGACCCCCTGTGCCGCTACAATTCTGTTAAGGAGGTAGGAGGATTGCTCAATAAAATGCTTAACTGAAAGCTTCTATTATGTGCAAGCAATATGTAGTACTGTGTAATTCTGACCTTTATTGCAGGGTTTTGTTATATGACAATGAGACTGGAAGTATAAACAAGTAAAGCAGTTCTTCTTTGTGTATCTCATTTAAATTTGGGGAGCAGTGCCTTATTCCCAGAAAATTCCCTGTCTGCCCATTATTAGTATGATCTCACCAATCATGTTCCACTTATCCAAGCCGGTCCTTATGGCTGCCTTTTGAATCTTCTGCAATTCTTTCCCTTTTCTTCCCTATTGATTTATGACCCATTGACTAGCATCTGTGGGTGGTTCAAAACATCTGGGGTTGCAGTCCTTCCTTGTATGTCCTACACTCTTTTTCTACACAATAGAACACAGATCAAAACAATAGAACAGTGTCCAGAAGGGGGAAAAACAAGAACAATCATCAGCAAAAGAATCAAGGCGCTCTTTAACACGTTCATCACTACTCTTATTCAATTAACTCCCTCATCCCTTGTGAAAGAAAGTCTGGGATTGCTCTGGGGCCTTGTTTGTCAAGCTGCGGAATGGGGGGGGGGGAATCATAGGACTTTTTATCATGTTTCATTTGAGTAATTTGATTCAGGTAATATAATTTCCCAGTGGTTGATAAGCCTATCACAGCCAGCTGTAATTGTTCCAGTCTCCTGTTTGGTGAAATTGCAAACTGAAATATGGTTTACTCAACAAACTATGGACACATGCATTTTGGAGTATTTATGGGAAGTAAAGGAGAAATTTGTCAAAATTAACCATTTTAATATGGTGACCTTGAAATCGGAACTTTACTTGTTTGCAACAAAAATGTTTGCAAATTTCCATATCTTAACTATATGCTTAGCCACTGTTATAGCTTCCAAGAAAGCTGTATGAATAAATGAAAGGAAACTAAAGATGACCAGCTTTAGTGCCACAGAATACAACAAAACAAGCAACTGTTTGAGGTTCTATAGGCCAACTTAATAACTTTATTTCTAGAGATTTATTTTTTTTTAAATCCAGGATTATTGTGTGGAGGTTATCTCAACAGCATGCAGCGTAAACCCGAGCAGTTAGGTTGGATATTCTCTAGGCTAGAAGGAATTGTGTCATTTCTATGCTTTTTAATTACATAGCATTTAGTTGGCAGTTGACACCTCTTTGATGTTATATCATTACAAAGGTCCTTCTCTCACCCATACTTCTAGAAAATGATTAACATGTCTAGGCTTGGTGCTTAGAGAAAACTGACATGTTTGAATTTGTGCAGAGGGCAGTCTCTTAACATCTGAAATCAACTTTTTAGACCTCCTTTTTCTTTACTATTTTGAAACTTTTCCTACATTTGCATGGAAGAAAAAATGCTTTCTCCAATCTTGAATTGTGTTTTAATGTATCAGAAGAACCATTTCATAAAACGCCAAACAATGGCAACCTTCGTTATTACCTGGTGCATCTGAACTGTCTTCAAGGATTATTATTCATATTATCCACATTGGAGTAGCCTAAGCCATTTCTGATGCATGGTTGAAAATGGAAACATCTTTGGTTGCAAAGCTTTTACCTGCCTTCTGTAGGTAAAACAACAAAAACAGCACACCATGTGAATGTTTAAGAACCCCTTTTCTCTCTTCTGTGCTTCTTCAGGCTTTCCCTGTCACAGTCCTTGAGCTGCCAACCAGCAAAATATCTTTTCAGGAATCAGCTTCAATGTGTTGGCCCTCTCAAAATGGAAGAAGGTGATGCTAAGCAATGATGATCAGTCCAAGAACTTGAGATAGTTAAATGATCCACCAGATGGAAGACCAGTAAATATGTTTTATTTTATTATTTTTTTTCACACTGTCTTGATGTATTCCAGAAAGGCTATTTAGAAACACTGGAAGAAACTTAATCTGTGTTCCAGAATGTTCAGGAATCCAAGTATATCTTTCTCCTTTTCTGATAGGACGTAGCTTTAGCCATAAAGAGATTGCAAGTGTGATTTTCAATGAAATAAAAATAGGGGTCCTATTTAGTGCTTCATCTACACTACTCAGTTACAGGGGCTGTGGTGGTGCAATGGGTTAAACCCTTGTGCCACTGAATTTGCTGACCTGAAAGTTAGCAGTTTGAATCTGCGAGACAGGGATGAGCTCCCATCTGTCAGCTCTAGCTCCTTGCCAACCTAGCGATTCGAAAACATGTAAATGTGAATAGATAAATAGGTACCACTTCTACGGGAAATGGCAAAGAGAACTCCAAGCAGTCTTGCTGGTCACATGACTAGGAGGTAATTTTGCTGGCTCTTCGGCTTGAAAATAGAGAAAGAGCACCTCCCAGAGCCAGAAATGAGCACCGCCTCCAAAGCCGGAAATAGAAGGAGAAGCATTTGCCTTTGTGTTTGTGTGTATATGAGTGTAAAGGTATTGAATGTTTGCTTATGTATGTAAATGCTGTAATCCACTCTGAGTCTCCTAGGGGAGAAGGGCAGGATATAAAAAGTGTATTAATAATAATAATAATAAAAATAATAATAATAATAATAATAATTGGGTGCTGTGCCAAAAGATCTCAGCCGGCATTTGGAAACAATAGAAATTGACAAAATTACAATCTGCCAACTGCAAAAGGCCACCCTACTGGGATCTGCGTGCATCATCCGAAAATACATCACACAGTCCTAAACACTTGGGAAGTGTTCGACTTGTGATTTTGTGATATGAAATCCAGCATATCTATCTTGTTTGCTGTGTCATACAACGTCATTGTGTTGATAATAATAATAATAATAATAATAATAATAATAATAATAATAATAATAATAATAATAATAATAATAATAATCTGGGGCAGTCTGGAGTAGAAATACAATCTCCTCTTCTTTCTGGCCATGCAGTGCCTCTGCTGATGTCAACATGGGGTGCCAGCAATAGTCAGCAGCTCACATGAAGGTCTGTGTCCGTGTGGAAATGGCAACAACAGTGAAATGATCCTGATCCATCATCCCCTTTTCATTATGCTGATGAATGCAGAGAAAAGTGAATGGCAGCGGTGGTCCATGTGGACAGAAGACCCGTCCAAATTGGGCCCGATCTTGATATTCTTATGGCAACAAAGCTGTGGGGCTGCTCCAAACTTCCCCTGACTTTTCTTGAGAGGTTTAACTCATAATCTATATATATATAATGATAAAGTTGTTTGCGCAGTGACTATAACAACAAAACTAAACATCCCAGAAATACGAAATTTGGCAACACAACGCAAAAGGCTTGCCTCCAGGTTACAACAACACAACCACACCACAAAACCACAATCCAGACCCACAAAACTCACAACAACGCATCATGCGATAACAACACAACTAAACGCCCCAGAAATACAAAACTTGGCAACACAATGCAAAAGCCTTGCCTCCCAGTTGTAACAACACAACCACACCACAAAACCACACAGGACCCACAAAACTCACAACAACACATCGTGACTATAACAACACAACTAAACGCCTCAGAAATACGAAACTTGGCAACACAATGCAAAAGCCTTCCCTCCAGGTTGTAACAACACAACCACACCACAAAACCACAATCCGGACCCATAAAACTTACAACAACGCATTGTGACTATAACAACACAACTAAACGCCCCAGAAATACGAAACTTGGCACACAACTAAACGCCCCAGAAATATAAAACTTGACAACACAACACAAAAGCCTTTTCTCCAACACAACTACACAACTACACCACAAAACCACAATCCGGACCCACAAAACTCACAACAATGCATCGTGACTATAACACAATTAAACGCCCCAGAAATACAAAATTTGACAACACAACGCAAAAGCCTTGCCTCCCAGTTGTAAGAACACAACCACAACACAAAACCACAATCCGGACCCACAAAACTCACAACAACGCATTGTGACTATAACAAATACAAAATTTGACAACACAACTCATCCTCCTCCCCAATCCCTACATTCACACTTGGCCTCCAAAAAAAAAACAATTACAGTAATAACAATGACAACAACAATAAGAATCAACACCATCACAGGCAAGAAACAGCCAGGCACTGAGGCTGAGAGGCCAGTCAGTGCTACACTGGGCCTCCAAAAAACAATACAGTAGCCTCTAACTTATCCAACCTTCATGACCACTACAACAACAACAATAATAAACACCTACACAGGCGAAACAAAAAAAAGGCTATTGTACTACAATAAAAATATAAACCGCACTCAGCAGAATCAGACATTACAATTAACAACAAACCAAAGACAACAGGGATCTCAAGCAATTATCAATCAACACAAAAATTGAAGAAGGTAACAGACTTCAAATACTACTACTAATGTGAGTATAAAGAAGGTGGAGGTCACAGCATAAATACAACCTAATGTAGACTGACCAACACCACCAGACTAAGCCACAGCAACGCGTGGCCGGGCACAGCTAGTCTATATATATAAAAATGTAATGTTCATTTTACTCTGGAGTAAACAACAAAACCACTGAACCAAATCACACTAAATTTGGCCACAAAAGACATAGTCATCCAAAATATGTCTTTCAATAAAAAAACCCTTGAAAAATAGTCCAAATTAGAGGATGAGGAAGAGCTTTTCTCCCCCTAACTGCCAGTTAGAAAGGTAGGCTCTGCTGCCTTTAGCCCCCCCCCCCCCCCCCGCTGCCTTTAGGTCCTGCCCCCTTCGTGTCCTAGCAACTCCCTCAGCCAAAATGGCGCTCAGGGCAGAGGCAGAGTGCACTTAGGCCTGATCCACACTGCCTATAAAATACAGATTATTTGATTTGAACTGGATTATATGGCAGTGTAGACTCAAGGTCCTTCCACACAACTATATTACCCATTTATAATCTTATATTATCTGCTTTGAACTGGATTATCTTGAGTCCACACTGCCATATAACCCAGTTCAGTGTGGATTTTATACAGCTGTGTAGAAGGGGCCTCATATAATCCACTTCTAAGAAGATAATATAAGATTATAAATATAATATGAAATAATTACTGTGGTATAATAATACAGAACAATATAATCTCTAAAACCGGGACAGTAAATAAAGAGAAACACTCTGAAAGCAGGGAAATTGGGAATGCCAGAAAGGAAACAATCAGGGCCAGCTAACACTTCCCAACAAAGGATTCCCCCAGACAGGAAGCAGACATGCTTCAAAACTGCAAGGCCATTAAATGCGAATCAAGGTGCCTAATTGCAGAATTCATACCTGCCACACCGAGACTATTAATTGCTATTCAAACTGGCCAACCAAGGATTCCGCAAGGTAGAAAGCAGCCAGGTTTGCAAGCAGCAAGGCTATTCAGTGCTTTTCAACCTGGCCAACCAAGATTTCCCCTAGGTGAAAAATCCCCAGGCTTTGAAGCCACAAGGCTACTCTGTCCCATTCAACCTGGCTTAGTAAGGATGCCCTATGTAGAAGGCAGCTAGGGTTTGAAGCTGCAAGACTATTCAGTGCAATTCAATCTGGCCAAACAATGATTCCCCTACAAAAGAAGTAGCCAGGCTTTAAAGCAGCTCTTTGATTGAGGGTGCTACTCCAGCTACTCCAGAAAACGGCCAGGCTTTGAGGCTGCAAGGCTATTCACTGCTATTCCACCTGGCCAACAAATAATTACCATAAGACACAGCAACGCGTGGCCGGGCAAAGCTAGTACCCTATAATATGGCAGAATATCATGGGAAGATCCAGGATCCCGCACATGGTGCTTACACATTATTAGGCCCATATAGACAAGCCCTAGGAAACCATTTAACCAACCAGACACAGTTTTCTTTTCCTTTCTTCTACACCCTACTCTATTCCATTACCACCATATTTAATCAGTTAGCATCTTATGGCCACTGAACATGCTCCATATTAACTAGACTGTTTTTCATCATCATTAATACTTCCCTTCAATTTGTGGATAGTATAATTTTGGCAACGATGTATACATGTTAGATGAGTTTGTTGTTATTATAAACTATGGGATTACTGTAAAAGTTGGACAGTTTCTGATGAATAGTAAATACATGTATTTAATGCATATTATTAAAAGACTTGACATAAACTGGACTATCTAATTACAGAAAGCCTTGCAAGATAGTGTATTTTTGTAAAGCTTCTGTAACACTACTGATATTTATATTTCAGTAATTAGTATCCAGTTCCCACTGTAGCTGGATGGTCCTGACTTTCTTTAAAATAAACACATCTGCAATTTATTTGCTGTACTAATTGAATAATAAAACAAGCTCAGTACCAATATTCACTTACTTATTGGCAACTACAGATTTAGCTTCTGCTTCAGCTTTGAGAAGAAAGCAGAGTTGTAAGTTATTTAGCCACTAATTCCAAACTAATGTTTGGAAAGGAATAAATCCCTAAAGAATTAATATTTCATTGGTGGCAGAGTTTGCACACAGGAGGCTAAAAAGAAAATCTTTTCAAAAGAGTGGAAAGTTTGTTTATCCAAAGGCTAGGATGAATGAATGCACTCTCTCCCCGAAGGAAAAGGGCTATGTCTGAACAAAATTGCCCTTCGCCCTTCTTGTATCCCAGGCCTTTGTCACAAATGTCTCCCTTGAAGAAGAACTGCTTATCCTGTTTTGCTTTGAAGCTAGTTCAAAGGAGAAAAGGAAGATCCCATTTTAGCTCTTGTTAGCCTGAGTCTACTTGACTCTATGCTTTTCATAAGGACTCCAGACTGAAAAGACAACCTTCAAAATATTAATTGAGAGGCTGTGGGGTTGTATCTTTTCCACTTCTTTTTGTGACATCTTAGCTAAGGGTCTCATCTCAGTGTTCAAAGTCACAGATATAACTCAAATCCATTTGTTTACCTAAGTGGGGCCATGTTTGACAGGATGCTGAGGACTTATCAGTTGTTACATAGAGGTGCTGAGCACCTGGTGACCAGGAGTCAAACCAAAAGTGAAGTATGTCCCCCCCAAAAGGAAATGCTAAGATATTTATTATCAGAGTGTGGAAAAGACTTCAAACATTGTGATTTTCCTCCTCCGTGCCAACCCACCCTGAAGCACAAAATGGCTTTTTTCAATTGTCAAGAGCACCAACCTGTACTTGAAGGAGAGTGTAAAGCAGCTCATAAAACACTGAAAGATCCCCAAAATGAAGCAGCGCTCCTTGCCTCATTTTTAAAATGAGTGGAGTTACCTACAACACTTTCTAAAGAAGCAAAACCCCTGGCACTGAATGCATAGATTTATTTATTTCTTATCAAAAACATTGCATAAATTAGTATGCAATGCATAGATTAAGATAACTTAGTGAAAGTAAACATTACTTTTCAATGAATTAGAATGCTTTCTGTAGATTCTTTCTATAGTTTCACAAATAAAATAATAGATTTGGTGGAAGCTCCTTGTTTGGAGGCTTTTAACCAGAGGCTGGATGGCCATCTGTCAGAGTGCTTTGATCATGCTTTTCCTGCATGCCAGGGGGTTGGACAGGATGTCCCATGTGGTCTCCTCCAACTATTTGATTATGTGGTTTTATGAAATAATGGCTGCAAATAGTAATTAATTACCAATGTGTGATCTAGAGCTACACATAGATGGCTGATCCATATTCTCAATTGCTAAGTACTCAATAGTGATATGTTAGGATTGCAATATGTCCCCTAATCCTGGTTTACCAGACACAAGCCACTGTGAGTGACAGGGAATTATTCTGCAGCCAGTCAGAAAGATGAAAGCAATATCTTTCAGAGAGAATTATGACAGGGATCCTGCTTCTAATTTTTGCACTGGGGGTTGCTCACAGGAGGAGAAGGCAAATATCAGTCAGCTGCATCCTGATCAACAGGAGAACAGATCTGTATCATTGGCAACAGCTGCTTCCAAGTAAGTCTGGACCAATGTGAATCATGACCAGTATCTAAAATATGATTAAACAGGCAAAATTAACATAGCCCACTTTTCCATATGGCCATTCTTATTCTTTTGTCATTGTATTTATGAATGTATGAGAGTAGAGAGGTTTCTGTATTAACTAAAAAGACTCCAAAATGTCAGCAGTCAAAGCCTATCCTCAGTGTTTGGTTTCATGTCTCAGGTGGACAGGAATGGAGGGAAAACAAGATGATACATTTATGAAAACAGGAAGAGTATGAAAACTACAAATTCTGGTTATGAACAAAAAAATTACAATGCAGAATTGGAAGTAGGAAGTTATAAGTAATGTAGTTAAATATAATGTATTACTTTGGGGGCAGGGAAAGTTGACTTTAAAAGCATAATAAATGGAAATCAAGCCATTCTGCTAGCAGAAGAGCAGAATGGGTGACTTTATAGTTACATTTTTAAAAATATCTTTATTTTTAAAACTGATTTTTTAAAATTCTGCTATAATCTCATCAATTCTAAAGTATTTCAATATTGGAAAATAACACTAAATCAAAAAGTAACCGAATAGAACAAAAATAACCCTGTAACTTATTTGTTTAATGCATTGCTGACAGAAATGATAATACTGAATATTTCTTGTACATGATGGTGGTCCTGATGCCAGTGGCACAATGAATCTACTGACTTTTGTCCTGACTTTAAGGAGCTATCCAGAGGCTGAACCTATTTTGAAGATTCAGCCTCAGCTCTTTTAATATTCAGACTAAAATTTGGAGCATACTCAATGCCCCAATAGGTTCAGACACTCTGCTTACTGTATGCGTTACACCTTGTATATGAGAACATATTCATAATGAGATTCATAATGAGAACAATGTGATTTTTTAAAAGCAACTTTCCAACCTCAGGGTGGAACAATGGCCAGGAAAAGGACTAGTAAGAGGTTTCTGTGTAGTCCTGCTTTTGCCTAGTCTGTTGTGACTACTAGGGTCACCAGAGTGAAAACTGGAGAAAGCTCCTATACCTTCAAAGGTTACATAGAAGACATAATTTTTACTGAGTGTTCTGTGACAAGCAAACCTGATGAAAACATCTCTTATATACAAACAATAAAGATACCGTAGATCTCTCTAGTTTTAACTCTGGGAAGCCTAATTGTCTTCAGGGGAAGAAATTTTCACATCAGGATGTTTCCATTAGAGACAGGGAGGCAGTTTGCTTCAAGTATCATATCTGGGAAACCCTTTAAAGGGCAGCAGATTATTTACTTCAATAAAATTGTTTTTAAAACTATTTGGATTTTCTGAATCTGGTTCCAAAATGTGCTGGGCCCCACAGCCTTCCTTCCCCTAGTGCTGGTGTGCTGAATGGTCCCAGAATGTGGTTTGAATGCATTGCCTGAACTCTATTGCAGCTAGAGGTCAGGGATCCTTAAAGTGACTGAAAATGCACAGGTGAAAGCAATCAGAAGTCAACTCTGCACCATGAAGAATCATTTGGGTCAGAGCAGCTCCGTACTCAGATTTTCAGGCAGAGGCTCATGTTTCCCAGGTATGTGACTTAGCGCAGATCTAAAATAGCAGTAGTAATCACTAGGCATTAAAATTCTCATAAAGGCAGCCTTCACTAAGTGCCTATAGATCTCAGTGTACATGTCTAATCTGCTGGAGGCTGTGCCTGGCTGTACATTTCTGAGTCTCAGCATATAGCAACTTGAAGCCAGTTCAGGAAAGTAAGTCCTTGTTGGAAACAATAGCCCAACAATATACAAAGAGGGAGTTCCCCATCCATCTTTATAATCTGAATAATACAGCAATCTTGTGCATTTTGGCTTAGATGAAAATCCCACTGAATTAAACAATTTACAGATATTTCGATATAGGATTGCATTCTGGGCCATTTATTTTAATCCGGTACAGTGTAAACTTCTGCATTTGTATGAGAACCAGCATTGTGTAGTGAACTGAAAATGGGCCTTTGACTCTGGAGACCAGGATTTGAATTCCTACGTATGGAGGCAAAGGCCTCTTCTGAACAAATCTTGCCAAGGAAACCCTGTGATAGTGCCTCCTTAGGGTCGCCATAGATCGGAAAGGACTTAAAAGTGTAACATAACAAAAATACTTTTAAAAAATCTACATGGCATGTACCATCTTAGAAGAAATGTTCAACTTTTGCATCTTCAGAGGCATACATTCATCTTTTATGATGGTATCTGAAAATCTAGAAATAAGCCAATCACTATTATATTTAATTTTAGTTAATTTAGCATTTTAAATCATGCAATGTATCATATGCTGTCATGGTGTTGTACAATGAAATTGTTAAGTTGTGATTGTCATTGGCAATAATAATGCACATTATATTTAAGTGCTTGCTTGTCATAGTAAGCCAAGGATCTGCAAGAATCACAGGTTACCATGTGCAAGCAACATTCTTAAGCTCCTCATTGTGCTGCCAACATATATAATTTGTTAATTTTGATGTACAAAACCTGCCAGAATCCCAGCCCTATGATTTATCTCTTCCTCCTCCAAAAGCATTTTTGCAACTTTTTTTAAACATTGAAGTGGGAGTATACTGAAAAATGTGCTTCAAAAGAGAACTCCCCTCATTAAAAAAAATGGCTGGACTACAAACTACACCATCTAGTTTGGTTATTTTTACATCCTTTACTAAAGTGGATAGGGCAATAACTTCAGTTAGGAAGATTAAATGAAATCAATCCGGTTGCTTTACAGATTGTTGAGATGGATCCTGTGTTTGGATATGCTGAAAGTAATACTTCCTGTTTCTCACATGAATGCCTGTCATCCTCAAGCAAGATGATAATGCAAGTATATTCATTTTTTCCATTTGTTTGTTTAACTTCCTAAGTTCCCAGCCTGAAGATCTGTTTAATGAATCTGTTCATGTGTTATAGTCACTATTTATGTTTCCAAAAGAAGTTTATAAGAGATCTAGAGAAGATGCATCTACACTGTAGAATAAATGGAGTGTGACATCACTTTAGCTATCCTGACTCAATGCTATGGGATGCTGGGATTTGCAGTTTGGTGAGTCACTAACTCCCAGGATTCCATAGCATTGAGCTGGGGCAATTAAAGTGATGTCACACTCCATCCATTCTACAGTGTAGATGCATCCTGAGAAGACCCCAGTTCAGTTCTCACCTGGGCCATGTGTTTATTAGGTAATTTTGGGAAGCCACAAATAATTTCAATTCGCCTTATCTGCTGTGTGAAAATAATAATGTTGACATGGTGTTGAAGGCTTTCATGTCCAGAATCACTTGATTGCTGTAATTTTTCTGGGCTATATGGTCATTTTGGAACATGAAATCAGTTTTCATGCTTCTGGAACATGGCCATCTAGCCTGGAAAACACAGCAATCCAATAACATTGACCTTTTTATATGGTACGTGCAATGATGCCTAATGCCAGTCCAAGACATTTTACCATATAAAGAAAATAATAGGATGATGTCACCTTCTTTTATACCATGTATATAATAACTGGACTGGAATGGTTGTTAAGTCCACATTTAAAAAAAAACACATTTTACATGTGTTTTGTTTAACATACACGTTCTGTACATAATTTCTCCCCAAAATACACATGATGTGTGTGTGTGTGTGTGTGTGTGTGTGTGTGTGTGTGTGTGTATATATATATATATATATATATATATATATATATATATATATATATTCATGCTAGACAAAGAGAAATATATAGCCTGAAGAGAGAGCCAGCATGGTGTCATGTTTCTTTTCTTTTTTTATATATAATTTTTATTGAGTTTCTACAACACATAACCATTAAGAACTACAACAACCAAAAAAAAAAAAGAAGAAAAACCATACGCATACACATTTACATACTTATTGTACTTCCCTTCTTCCCTTTTGGGGATCAATTTAAGTCAACTTTATAATTGTTTTTCAGTCCTGATTGTATTGGTATATCCAAATTAATTCTTCCGTAACAAGGCTTGTTTCTTACTGCATGTCCATATACTTTTTATATTGGTCCTTTTATATGGTGTCATGTTTCAAGTGAGGGATTAGGGCTCTGGGAGACCAGGGTTCAAAACTTTGCTCAGCCATACATGATTTTGGTCAAGTCACACATTCTTAGATAGTGGAAAAACCTCTCTGAACAAATCTTGCCAAAAAAAAAAACCCATGATAAGTTTGCCTTAAGGTTGATATTAGTCAGAGAATCACATAACAATAACATCAGTTTGAAAGATAACTGAATTCCAATCTTCTTCTTATTTGATAAAATACCAATAGGGTTGGATTGGCTAAGTATGTGGACCAAATAAAGTAGTCGCACATCTCTATGTAGTCTCCTCTAATCATGGAGAGTGCAGGGAGTCAGAAGGTCTTGGGTAAAAAGGAATGAAATAGAACAGACCAAGGTGAAAAGGAGTATATAGATCGAATGGGAAACGAAAAGGTTCAAAGTAGGAGGGGAAGAAGTAAAGTTGTCCTTTCACACAACACAATTATAGCAGTATGATTCCATTTTAACTGACACCACAATGTTTTCCGAAGTTCTGGGGTCTGTAGTTTAGAAAGAGTATTTACACTTCAGAGTTAGAGAATTCTTAGTGCCTCCCCAAACTAAAAATCCCCAGGATTCCATGAGAGTTGAAGTGGAGTCATAGCACTATAAATGTGTCATATGAAAGGGCTCTAGGAGAGGAAAGGAATGGAGAAAAATTGTGAACATGATTAGCATGCCATCAGACACAAAGTGTTGACTATGCATGCCCCCTTATGTTTAAAGTGGATTAGTGTTGTAATGCATTTTAAAGTATAATAGTTTAAATAACATACATAGTTTAATTGGTTTTAAGAAAATATTTATATGTATTTACATTGTTTCAATTAGCATTGTTTTATATTTATTGTTAGACACCTGAAATCCCTATATCAGAAGAAAGATAAAAATAAAATAATGAAATTATGTTTACTCCACTCCGTTTCTTCTTTCTTTTCTGTCCTTAGTTTTGAAAGGTTCTACTGCAGGCAAATGTTTAAGCCAGGGGTCCCCAAACTTTTTAAGCCGAGGGCCGGTCCACAATCCTTCAGACTGTTGAGGGGCCAGATTATCATTTGGAAAAAAAATACAAACAAATTCCGATGCACACTGCACATGTCTTATTTGTAGTGCAAAAACAACAACAACAACAACAACAACAACAACAATGAAAGAACAATACAATATTTAAAAATAAAGATAATTTTAACCATCATATATTTATCAGGATTTTCAATGGGAAGTGTGCTCCTGCTTCTGGCCAATGAGATAGTCAAGTTAATTAGGGTTGTTGTTGTTGTTGTGTGCCTTCAAGTCATTTCAGACTTTGGGCGAGCCTAAGTCTAAAATGTATTTATTTATTATTTATTTATGTACTGCATTTATTTACTACATTTGTATCACACCCTTCTCACCCCAAAGGGGACTCAGAGTGGCTTACAAATTATATGTACATACAATATATTATATTATTAGCATAGCACAATATTAGCATTATATATTACTTTATTGAACTATACCACTATACTGTAATATTATTAGTAATATTATATGTAATATAGAATATATAATTAATATTATTATATGGTATTATTATTAGTGTTATATTGTATTACATTATAATATTATTATCAATATTATATGTATATACAATATATTATATTATAAAACTGAGGGCGGGGGCCAGGTAAATGACCTCGGAGGGCCGCATCCGGCCCCCGGGCCTTAGTTTGGGGACCCCTGGTTTAAGCTGTATATAAACCTATTTTATAGTCCTGTTATTTTTCCCCAATCCTAAATACATAATTAAGGTTTAATGTAAGGATCTGCTTGTGTGGGAAAAACATTTATGTATTTGCATGGATTAAATAGCCAAATGTTTGAGGAAAGACAAAAGTAACACAAAAACAGACTGATCATATTGTCCACTGATGTTAGCAGCCAAACACTCCATTGTACTGATGTCTATTTATTCACTGCAGGATCTCCTTCCCATCTAACTCTTTGATTTCCTCCTATATTTTCTGTGTGCATGCTTTTTTTTTGTAATCCATCTATGAACAGACTCTCACTTGTGGCAGTCTTCAGGTAACAGCTTGCAGTAGGCTGGAATCAACCCATAAAAATGCAATGTGTAATCTTGAGGACTTCCTGTACAGGAAGGCATAAGTTCAGACCAAACGGCACCAAGCAAACAATGTGACCTGCAATGACTTAGTGAGAATAAACAAACCAGGTGAAGAGTTAACTTTCTGCTAAAGATTTTCTCAGCAATTTCAAAAGGATTAAGCGTTAGGTCCACTGAAAGTTAAATTACAATTTGTTTCTACCAGAATTAAATAAACTTGTTCACTGGAGTGCTCAGGAAAGTGTTAGATTTCCTTCCCTTGGATAGAGAATCAGCAAAATAACGTCCAACTCTTTTAACTTTGTAATGTTTAATTGAAGCATTGCTGTCAGCCATGGATTTCAAAGTCTAATGAAAGAAAAGATTCATTTCTGGATTCTCTTTCCTGCATAGTTCATCTTTAGGTTACAGTTAAGTCGTACTTGCCCTCACCCCAACTTTTAGCCAGATATTTAAGGACTGGTATACTTTGTCAGACTTCATATTACGCTTAGAAAACTGCAGTTGTGGAAAAGTACTTCTCCATTTTTCTTCTGCTCTCAGTTCCTCTTTTGGAGCCCCCCAGTAGGTGGCACAATGGGTTAAAGCCTTGTGGCAGCAGGATTGCTAACTGACAGGTTGGTGGTTCGAATCCGGGGAGAGCAAGTGAGCTCCCTCTGTCAGCTCTAGCTCCCCATGAGGGAACATGAGAGAAGCCTCCCACAAGGATGGTAAATCATCAAAACATCCGGGTGTCCCCTGGGCAACGTCCTTGCAGGTGGTCAATTTTATCACACCAGAATTTACTTTCTGTTTCACAAGTTGCTCCGACACACAAAAAAGTACCCCTTCCCTGCCCAGTTGATCTCCATTGAGTGTGATAAGTATAAGTCTGTAAGGAGCCATGGTGGTGCAATGGGTTAAATCCTTGTGCCAGCTGAACTGCTGACCTGAAGGTTGGTTGCTGACCTGAAGGTTGCCAGTTCGAATCTGTGAGATGGAGTGAGCTCCTCTCTGTCAGCTCTAGCTTGTGGGGACATGAGAGAAGCCTCCCAGCTAAAACAAACGGGCATCCCCTGGGTAATGTCTCTGTAGATGGCCAATTCTCTCACACCAGAAGCAACTTGCAGTATGTTCTCAAGTTGCTTCTGACACGATTAATAAAGTAGAAATCTGTGATTCACAGACCAAGCACTTTCTAAAAGGGGTTTCCCAATATAGCAACGCCTCTGTAATCCCAATACAAATTCAGTGCTACATTTCATTTAAGAAATAGCTATGCATTATCAAATGAACCATTTAGTCTGTGTTCCAGACTTATAACTTCATCAGACAGGGTTTTTCCCCTGTTCTAGTGCACTGCCGGCATGCTGCCAGGACGTGGTCTGCTGGAGCCCATCATATGATGCAGAGCAACTTCCAGCGAAGCACCGTTGGGTTTCGTGCTGGCAGTGCACTAAGAGGGAGCAAATTGAAGAAGCTGGGCACAGAATGGGAGGAAGCCGGAGACAGGCAGGAAATGTTGTGGGATGGCATAGTCTGGGCATGAAGCTGGGTGCTGCTCCAGTTTCCAATGTCTATGTTCCATTACACGTGATAGGGCTACAATAGGAATCTGTGCCCCAAAAGGGATGGATTATCTGGAATGTTTTCTGATAGGACATGGGAAATTGCATGCAGAATAGAAACCCTCTTATGGTGATGTAGGCAGGCTCAAGCAATCAGCTCAGTTTTCTTTTTTCATTCAAAATACAGAATATAGAGCTTACTATAAATGGCTTTCTGCACAAGGTCACATTTTGTGGTATAAATTATCCATGCTTTGGATGCCCCTCATGTCACAGATGAGATTGGCATGTATCTCTAAAGTGAAGAGCCTTTTCTGTGATGGCACAATTTATGGAAAATGCCCTTCTTGAGGTCTGCAAAACTAGCTTCTTATTAGATTTCAAAAGGAAAGTGATATAAGTATATTTATTTCTCCATGTCTTTGAAGAGTTAATCTTGTTCTTATAGACTTTAATTGTGTAATTGTGTAGACATGACTTCCATCTGATGAGGTCCTTGAAAAATAGCCAGATGTAGCTGCTGCAAAATACTTTAAAAGCACAAAAATACTGATTACATCCTTAAGGTTTCTCAAAGCACTAGGTTCTTTTATGTAGACACTGAAGGAAGCTAAACATAAATGATCCAAAACTATGTCAGTGCATTCTCTATTGATTGCCAAGAGGCAAAAATGCATTCCCTTATGTATGACCGTTCTAACAAAACAAAACAAAACAAAAAACCAATATTACTGGTAATGGAGGATATACCAAATTATGACCTTCCTTGACCAACACTTCTTGAAAAATGGGAAGATAATACTGGAAGATTTAGAGCCTTATTGCATGAACAAAGTTACAATAGCACCAGGAGAATAGTGTCTCCGGTGGTGGCTTACCACATGATGCGTGGGAGACTGTTTCAAAAGCTATTTTTTAAAATAACCAAATTGTTAATGCCTTCCTTTCCCACACTATCTTTCCTGCATCCAAATTCAGTTGCACTGTTATAGTGATTTTGGGTGGTCAGTGGGTGGTCATCGGGCATTTGCTTCAGGTGGGAAAACATGCTGATCAGTGCCCTTCTACTGTGGCTGCAATAGTACTATGGCATGGTGTTTTAATGCCTTATTCCCAGATTCTCTGTCTTAAGAAAAGATAAACGATTTCTTAAAGGGACATTGACAAACACAAAATGGGTAATGCCCGTCTCTTTTTCATTGGACTCAGTGAAAGACAAAGGCTGCTGTTCTCTCTCTCTCTCTCTCTCTCTCTCTCTCTCTCTCTCTCTCTCTCTCTCTCTCTCTCTCTCTCTCTCTCTCTCTCTCTCTCTCTCACACACACACACACACACACACACACACACACACACACACACCAGAATAGCAAGTGGACCCCAAGGCAAGTTTGTCAATCCAGAATTAGCATCTGCATAGTATCACAGAATCATAGAGTTGGAAGAGACCACATGGGCCATCTAGTCCAACCCCCTGCCATGCAGGAAAAGCATCATCAAAGCATCCCTGACAGATGGCCATCCAGCCTCTGTTTAAAAGTCCCCCAAGGAAGGAATTTCCACCACACTCCAAGGTAAAGAGTTCCACCATTGAACAGCTCTTACAATCAGGAAATTCTTCCTAATGTTCAGATAAAATCTCCTTTCCTGATAGTTACTAGTGGAACTGCGGGAAGGGAAGGGAAGGGAAGGGGAGGGAAGGCAAGGCAAGGCAAGGCAAGGCAAGGCTGAGGAAGACACACCACCCTAACACACATGGTTCCAACAGATGAGGATGGGGATAATCACTTGGAGGAAGTGATGGGCAATCATTTAGAGTGATAACATTTTAGGGCAAATAGATGCTTTAATTCTGCAACGGTTCTGTAAGGTGAGAGCAATATAATTTTTCAGAAATTGCAACTGTTATGAGATAGACAGTGACAAACTTCCTTTGAATAAATAGTGTCAAGAGAACCCTATAATACCACAGGTCAGATGTGACTTGAAGGCCGATTACAAATATGGAATCCCTTCACAGCCTGGTGCCATTCAGGGACTAGAAACAATGCTATGTCCATGCTAATACTGGGACTTCATTCCTATTCCTTTTAAAGCTCTTTTTAGTTCTGAAAAATGTGTTCTAATGGGTCCCCTCTTTCCAGAGGGACCTCATCAGATGGGGAATTTAGCACCCTAAGATACCTTCACCCCATCAAAAGGACAGAGCCCCTCATTGGCCATCACATGACGTTGTAAGACTTCTGATGGAGGCCTTTGAGACGGCCCACAAGTGTTAAAGGTGCATAGGAGGATGGTGGAGAAGAGGCAAGTACTCTAAACTCCAATCACACCACTCACTGCGGTCACACTATTGGATTTGGGCTCTGATGTTTAGGTTTTCAGTTCCCAGACCTAAACCATTCTGAACTCTTGGGTATACCTGCTGGGAATGATGGAAGTTAAGGTTCAAAACAATTGGGGGGCATCAGGCTGGAGAAGGCTAAATGACAGGATTTAGAAATTTCTTGTCTTTAATTTTAAGTTGATAGAAGCTCTTATCTGTTAATTGCATTGTATACTCTCAAGTCTTCCAATACTTTCATTCACTTTCTTCCATCTAAAACATGATTTTGTATATGTCAATCATATCTCTACCATCTCTCTTTCCTATGTAGGAGGCATTCCAACATACTGATTATGACTTACCTGCATACATTCATGTGAATATTATTCTCCCCTGCAATTTAACCTTTTTTTTTATAAAACCAAGAAATAGGTAGGGCATGTAGTCATGAGCTCCATATGCCAAATTTGAGTTGCTTCACCTGAGGATGACACTAGAAAGCACTTAATTTTTAAAATCCCTCTTTGGCCATTATACACGTTGCTGTGTGTAGAGGTGTAATTACAAATGTGCCGCTGAATACCTGCAACCCAGTTCTTATTTTCAATCATGCTTGATTTCTTCCATGTGCTGAGCTTGTTTTTACTTTCCCACCGAAGCACCCAACAGCTGCCTTACTCTCCTCTTCCCTCCTCTTTAATTTTGTCAGCTGGAACTCCTGGTGCTATTTTATTAAAAAATAAAATTCCCTTCAAAAAGACAAACCTTTAGTTACAAAGTTTTCACTATGATATTGAAATCATCTGCTGTTTTGTACAAGTGTGCTGTTTTGATTTGCATTGCATTTAAACCTGTTTGCATTGCTCTGTTTGGGCCAGGGTCCCGCACTTTATCTTTATATTTGCTATTTTGCACACAGTTTTCCCTTAACATTTTCCTGAGTAAATGTGTCTTTTCTTCTCAGTCAAGAAAAACTTTCTGAAATTCATGTGGTTGGCATAAGTCAACAGGTGAAGGCAAGCACACAGACTGAAGAAGTGGGAGTAGGGGGAGTAACCCCTTGATATTTTACCTGACATTCAATCCAAGTCATATATCAGTCATATCTAAATTAGTCATATACCAGCTCCTTTGGTCAGTTAACCTTCCAGATGGATGTAGCTTGGCTGCCTCTGGCCTAAATCTAATTGCTGACCCCAGCCAAAGTAGAACTTCTTGAACCAATGTAGTAAATAGTGTGTCTTGTATAAATCCTATTGATTCAACAGGTGTACTCTAGTTATGGCTAACAATTCAGTCTATATCTTCTATATCCATCTTGCTTCCATTCTATTTGCCATGCACTTTCACTTTCCTAACTGCTACCGTGTTTCCCCGAAAATAAGACAGTGTCTTATATTGCAGAAGGCAGCAATTGGATTTAAAGTGCATCCATGCTCTGGCATGATAGTCCAAAATGAACAGAGTCCACTTTCAGTTTAACCTATGATAGGACACATGGCTATAAGACAATGTGCCTATTACAAACCAAATGGGGGCGGAATGCCTTGTTATGAAGAGGCATTCCATTTTTTGGAACCATAAAAATGTCAAAGAAAAGTAAATCAGGTTCCCATAATCAATCTAAGTGAATATGGATTTTTTTAAAAAATGGTTTAATCTCAAGAAAACTAGGCCTCCCACTAAGATAAGTCTCCTTATTGAAATTTTCCTTGATATATTGACTTCCTTTCCAGAACAAAGTTTACTTTTCCAAGTTATCTCAAAAGAGTTGACTTGCCAGTTTTCCTGTTGGTATTTTTTCCTCTTGTTATATAGATTGAATGTTGTAAACAAGCTCTTTCTGTATAATGCTTTTGGTTTTAAGGGAGGGAGACTGCTTCAAATGTACCATGATGGAACACTTGCCTCAAACAAATTAACTTTGGAATTAACTCCCAAGAAGGAATGTTATTTCTAGAAACCAAGGAGGGCTCTCCCTTTTTTCTCTGTCTTGGGCTGCCATTACAAACCAGCATCCCAATGGCTTAGAAAAACAGGAAGCAATTTTCACAGTTCATTCACACAGCCAGTGAAATGTGAAATAGGCTAGGTTAAAAACCTGGACCTCCTTTGTGTCACATGGCAGAAGGCTTCACATAGAGCTCTTTCTGAAAGAGATAAGCACCAATGCATTCCCAGGGTAATAGTGCTTATATCCCCCCACCCACCCCCATGTCACATTTTTGAGAAATACAAGAGAGAGAAAGTGTGCATGTAGACAATATTTTTCCCACCCCTTTCCTTTCCCTTCCAGGATGTGAATGAGTTTTTTCAATAGAGGAAGACTGCTTTCTTCTGCTGTGACCGGTGATTATCAGACATTAGGAAGAAAAGACATCTCACCGCTCTCAGTGTGGACTAGTACATACCTGCTTGCCAGAGCACTGTAAATCTACACCCAAGATCAGAGATGGATGCCACTGTTACTGTGATGGGAAACACAATCGTACACTTTCTTCTGACCTCAGAATTGCAGTGACCTGAATATAGTAATAGAATACAGGAAATCGAGCCCTACACAGATTAGAACGATCATAGAAAATACAACTTAATTAATGTTCTTTTGGGAAAAGAATAGCTGCCCCTATAATTTCCTTCAGTGACATCTCATACCAAGTCATGGTATTGAGCTCATAACAATGAATTTTCCACAAAAGGAAAAAGAAATGCACCAGCCCTGACAACAGGCAGTGTTTTAGGTTTGTGGGCAAAAGAATTAATCACAGTCTATGGCAAGTTGCAGGATGGTTTTACTGCCTTATCTTTTTAACTGATGAGACTACTTTAGTGCCATTGCCTTCGGGCCAGTTTAGTTCAGCACGCTGTTTGGCTTGCATCTCACCCCAATTCTCTGATACTTTTTAAAATGCCCCAAAAAGCAGGGGCCACAATGACTTCTACAAGCACAATAATATTTGGTGGGCATTACTTGAATAATTTTTTTCCTGTCAAACTAGAAACTAGTATTTTCATTTTCAATAGCTAATTGTTAATTTCTGTTTCAGACTCCCATTGATTGCATATGGTGCCCCCTTCTCTTTTTGAATCCAAAAAAAGTCAGTTTTATGGTCCTCTACATTCTTACATTTTGCATTCCTGTGTTAGAAAATAGCAATGCAGTGCTAATTTGAAGGAATGTGGGATCAGGTATTGAGCTTATGCCTGGGAAAACATGTTCTAATTATGTATAGTACTAGCTGTGCCCGGCCACGCATTGCTGTGGCGAAGTCTGGTGGTATGGGAAATAAAGTATTGAGGAATTGGTGGTAGTTAAGGTAAAGCGTAAAGGTTTTCTCCTGACATTAAGTCCAGAAATGTCTGACTCTGGGGGTTGGTGCTCATCTCCATTTCTAAGCCGAAGAGCCAGCGTTGTCCGTAGACTCCTCCAAGGTCATGTGGGATGACTGCATGGAGCGGCATTACCTTCCCGCCGGAGCAGTACCTATTGATGCACTCACATTTGCATGTTTTTGAACTTCTGGGTTGGCAGAAGCTGGGGCTAACAGTGGGGGCTCTCTCCGCTCCCCCAATTCAAACCTGCGGCCTTTCGGTCCAGAAGTTTAGCAGCTCAGCGCTTTAACCATCAGGGGATATTATTTCCTAAAGGTTGTGAATATACAATATTTCTGACTGGTTTTTTTTTTGTCTGTTGGAGGCAAGTATGAATGCTGCAATTAGGAAAAATGATTAAGATGTAATGGCCTTGCAGCTTTAAAGCCTGGCTGTTTTCTCCCTGAGTGAATTTTTTGTTGGGAGGTATTAGCTGGCCCTGATTGTTTCCTATCTGGAATTCCCTTGTTTTCAGAGTGGTGTTGTTTGCGATATTTTATGTGCTTCTACTGTCTGTGGCCCTGAGAAAACAGAGGATTTGCCAGACTTTGATGATGGGAATACTTGGTTGGGAGGTGTTAGCTGGCCCTGATTGTTTCCTGTGTGGAATTCCCCTGTTTATTTACTGTCCTGATTTTAGAGATTATATTGTTCTGCATTATTCTATCCCAGTAATTATTTCATATTAAAGTACAATCTCACTTATCCAACATTCGCTTATACAATGTTCTGGATTATCCAACGCAGCCTGCCTTTTCATAATCAATGTTTTTGTAGTCAGTGTTTTAAATTCATTGTGATATTTTAGTTGTAAATTTGTAAATACAGTACAGTAGAGTCTCACTTATCCAACATAAACGGGCCGGCAGAACGTTGGATAAGCGAATATGTTGCATAATAAGGAGGGATTAAGGATAAGCCTATTAAACATCAAATTAAGTTATAATTTTACAAATTAAGCACCAAAACATCATGTTAGACAACACATTTGGCAGAAAAAGTAGTTCAATCCACAGTAATGCTATGTAGTAATTACTGTATTTATGAATTTAGCACCAAAATATCACGATATATTGAAAGCATTGACTACAAAAATGCGTTGGATAATCCAGAACGTTGGATAAGCGAGTGTTGGATAAGTGAGACTTTACTGTAATTATTACATAGCATTACTTCGCATGGAACTACTTTTTCTGTCAAATTTGTTGTATAACATGATGTTTTGGTGCTTAATTTGTATAACGATTACCTAATTTGATGTTTAATCAGCTTTTCCTGAATCCCTTCTTATTATCCAACATATTCACTTATCCTGCCGGTTTATGTTGGATAAGTGAGAGTCTACTGTATATTGATAATCTTATATTATCTGCTTAGAACTGGATTATATGAGGCCCCTTCTTCACAGTTGTATAAAATGCACACTGAAGTGGATTATACGGCAGTGTGGAGTCAAGATAATCCAGTGCCAAGCAGATAATATAAGATTCTAAATGGGTTATATAGCTGTGTTGAAGGGCCTTGAGTCTACACTGCCATATAATCCAGTGCAAATTAGATAATCTGTGGAAGAAACCTAAGTGAGGCCTAAATCTGTCTGTCCCCGAACTGAAGCCTGGCTGTCCCTTGGTTGCTAGGCAACCAAGTGGGCAGAGATTAGCCCTCTAAACTGGCAGCAATTGGATAAAAAAAATTATTGCTCTCCCTCTAATTTATTTTTCTTTTCTTTTTGTTGTATCAACCTGGAGGCATGGATGATGGGTTGTGTTGTCAAATTTCGAGATTGGGGGGCCTGTACTTTTGTTGTTTTGTCCGCTGCCCTGATGCCATCACTCTTTTATATATATAGATAGTTAACATGGATTGTGCAGCAGGGAAAGGTGTTGGGACAAGCTCGGGAAGAGTCTACATGCCTTTACAATTAGTATGACAGGGGTAGGGAACAGGTAGTACTCCAGATATTTTGTGCTGCAACTTCCATTATCCATATTGGCAATGTTGACTAAGAATTATGAGAGCTGTAATCCAACAACATGGCTGATTCACAATTTTCCCATTTTCACAATATGGCATGGGGTTATTCTGGCATAATGAAAATCCCTCATACTTTTGAGCATTTACTGTTGCTCAATTTAATCCAGCACTGCAGGTTTGTGGTGAAAATAAAATGAAATAATGCCTGCTGTATGCCATCTCGAGGTTTTTGTGGAAGAAAAGAATAATAAATATATGAATACACATTTGAATAATTTTGTTTTGGTGCAAACATTGCTTTTCCCTTATTGATTTCTGTTGAATCTGTGTCCAGGAAATTATAGCTTAATTTTCCTGATGTCTGCTATCTTTCATTTTGGGAATTACTGGGTTAATTTAAACCTAGAAGTAGGAATGAAAAACTTGGTAATATTGAGAATCTGCAGAAAATACTGTGGAATGAAGAAAATATAATAAGTCTCTCCAAAATTAAAATGGAAAGGGAACAAAACCTGGGACTTTTTGTTGTGAATGAGCCTTCTGGGGTCAATGATACTACTGATAGTAGCAGGAAGAGAAGAAAGACTCCTTGGGAGCAAGACCCATTTGAGGAGTTACAGAGAAAGAGGCTTAAAGAGATATTTGAGGAATCAACAGATGAGGATTCATTTGAGGGTTTTGAAGGGGATGAGGGGCTTGAAATGGATGTTGGGGATGTGGCACGGGCTGAAGAGGATGGCATGGAGTGGACACACGCTCCAGAGGATTGTGATGGGGAGACTGGGCTCACTGGTGATGGGGACACTGAGGAAACGTGGGGTCCTTCAGGATTGGACCCAAGGTGGTCTAATTGGAGGAGTGGGGATAGTTCCACAGCTGAGGGTAGGTCTGGGCGTTGGCAGGGTGGTTTCAGCTCAGATGAGGAATGGAAACAACCTGTGGGAAGGGCAGTGCCCAGTTCAAGTTCTGAAGACGAATTGTAAATAAATTGTGGGCATTTCGCCATTGGGCCCTTCTGTGTGGCAAGGTGGTTTAGGGCGCCATTGGGTTTTGTGTTCGTGTTCCTGAGGACTGGCTTGAGACTGTGCAACCAACGTAAGTTTATTCTGGGTTACTTCTACGACGGGGGTTGGAACCGTGTGGGTTTTCTTTAGACTGCATTGTGATTACTGTCTGCATTAGTTCGCCTCCGTTGTTTTGGCTACTTGTGTCAACTTATTGACGAGGACTTTGCTGTGACGACCTCATCTTGGACCTTGGATTGGACATTGTTTTGGCATTACTCTTCACTCCCTATTCTGGCTTGGCTTCGTTCTCAATCCTGTAACTACTCTCCGTTACCGACCCGCTGGCTTTGTTCCTGACCCTGAAGTAACGCTCCGCTCTCAATTCCGGCTTGACTCCTGGTTCTGCTGTTACTTTCCGTTACCAACCGCTGGCTTTGTTCCTGACCCTGAAGTAACGCTCCGCTCCCAATTCCGGCTTGAATCCTGGTTCTGCAGTTACGTTCTGTCACGGGTCCTTGGCTTGGCTTCTGACCCTGCAGTAACTCTTTGCTCTTCATTACTTGTTTTTGGCACCGGGTTGTTTGTGCTGCTTCCATGGCAAAGCTCAGCCTAATTTGGGATGCTGTTTGTTTTGAATCTTTGAACTCCGTTTTGTACCCAGTTGGGATTCTGTTTATTTTGGTTCCTTGGGAACTCGGCCCGTAGTTTGTTTTGCCTTCTCCATTTTGTCCTGCAACTTTGAGCTGAATCTAAGCAGTTTTGTTTTAATACGGATTATTTTCCAGTTTGATTTTTTGGAGTTTTTTCAGTTAAAATGTCTGTTTCACACTGAAGTTTAAGTGTTGCAAGCTCCTGTGTTTGTTTTAAGAGCTTTTTTGAGTTGTTTATACAATAAACTGTATTTTCATCCATTGGCTGGTGTCTGATCTTGACACTTTTAGAGTCATTTTTTCATTCTTGAGAGGAGCTCATATTGTCTCCGTATTAGATTGGGAAAAAAAAAGTAAAATAACACAGAGATGGCAAATTTGCAATGCAAATTTCACTATGGCCTTGAGTTCAATGAGTAGCATTAAGAAATCCAGTGTTGACATCTGTATCTGCTGTTATTCAATTCAGTATTTCTTTTACCTATCGAGTTCATATGGTGATGAATAACTGGCTTCCCCACACTCTGACATTATTGAGATCAATGTTTTTGTGAAGCAATTGGAAGGCTGAAACTGTATACATTTACCTGAGAACAAGGATCGCTGAATCCAGTGGGATTTAATTCTCTATAATCAGGATGTACCATTGTTCTTAAGTGTGCTTAAGCACAAGGCCCTGTTAGTCCTGGGAGATGGATTTTGCTTCTCTGCTGATATTCTAACTATGAAAGGGTTCTGTTTTGGAGCGACCAGACATAATGATTGAGTTGATAGTCTATGGGAGTGTGCAAGTCTACCGGGCTGGGACAACTTCCTTCAGGGCCCAAGGAAGGTGCCTCATAACGTAGGGCCCTGTTGGTCCTCAATCCAGCACTGTCTGTAATTATACATGATATCTTACTGTACAGTTGCTAAAATTATTACAGATTTTTCCACCAACACTTAAGTGCAAAAATGCCATCTGGTGGCAATATCAGCATGACTTACCTGAATCCTCCCCTGCTAGGAACATTTTCATCCCAGTGACAGCCTGTAGAGCAAGTGTACATTGACTTTGTGCTATTTTAAAACAGTTAAATTAAAGGTGGAAAACTCATAATATCTTCCAGATTTTGTGTATTGCAGTTCCCATTATGCCTTACAACATCTGGAGAGCCACAAGTTCCAATTTTTTAGTTAAACAGACATTTACCTTAGTTAAAGATAAGTAAAGCCAGGAGGAGATGGGGAGGGGGTCATATAATTTTGCCTTGGGGGCCACATGCAGGCTTAAGATGCCTGAAGCAGGAATCGACTGAGTCAGTGTCTTTCTTGTAATAAAAGAACGCAGTCTGAAATTCATGCTTTCTTCCCTTCCCTATGTGATGTCTTTCTCCAGTGCCATGCTAATTTTGATATAATACATTTCTCTCTGTTTTTCTACCAATATGCACTCCTTTCCTTCCTAAGGAATTTGACTGGCAGCCCCCTGCCAAAGTGAGAAAACAGATTTCAAAGACAGACCTAAGGAAAATGGTTTCTCCTTCTCTCACCAGACATTTGTTGCTTCAGGTGTTGTAGGAAATACAAACCTTTCAACTAGGCTTGTTCTTAGTACAGGTTATTATTAAGATTCACAAGGCAGATCTGATAGTGCCTTTCTGAACAGAGCAAGAAGCTTCATCCATTTATTGGAGCACTTCTGTGAAGGGATTATATTTCACTTTGCTTGAAAGACCTGGAGAGCACTTATTATTTTGTTTGCAAAAACAGTATGAAGCACATGAAAGACTGGGTGTGGGGAATCCTCGGATTCATTTGTTGCTAGTTGTTGACTGCTTTTTTTAAAAGGTCCATTTGAACAGCTTCTTGCATGACTGAATTACAATGCTGAATGTCAATACAGTAGAGTCTCACTTATCCAAGCCTCGCTTATCCAAGCTTCTGGATTATCCAAGCCATTTTTGTAGTCAATGTTTTCAATATATCATGATATTTTGGTGCTAAATTCGTAAATACTGTAATTACAACATAACATTCCTGCGTATTGAACTACTTTTTCTGTCAAATTTGTTGTATAACATGATGTTTTGGCAATTAACTTGTAAAATCATAACCTAATTTGATGTTTAATAGGCTTTTTCTTTAATCCCTCCTTATTATCCAAGATATTCGCTTATCCAAGCTTCTGCCGGCCCGTTTAGCTTGGATAAGTGAGACTCTACTGTATCTTAATTTTATTTTCTTTGATTTAGGAAAATTATATGCCTTGGCAAGGTATCATTTGTGGTGCAGAACAAAACTGGGAGTTCTTCAATAAAGAACTTTAGAATTACTTGTGCTGTTGCTTTGCACCTTCAAGCTGATTTGAACATATAACAATCCTATCATAATGTTTTATTACCAAAATTTATTAATGGAAAGTTTACCATGGTCCTCCTCTAAGGCAAAAAAAAAAAATGACTTGCCTAAGTATACCTGGTGGATTTCTATGGCGAAGCAGAGATTAAAGCCCAGCTCTCCTAGGGTCCTATACAACACTAGACCACTGCATCACTCTGGTTCTCCTTCTTCTACTCTAGTCCCAAGCATTTTCTCTATAACAATTAATTTTGTTCCTGTTATTCATGAAGTTGAAGATTTTCTGGCTCAATCTATTGTATTTTGAGGGGCCTAAATACCCCAAACTCCTGCCAACCTAGCAGTTCGAAAACATGCAAATGTGAGTAGATCAATAGGTACTGCTCCGGCGGGAAGGTAACAGCGCTCCATGCAGTCATGCCAGCCACATGACCTGGAGATGTCTATGGACAACACCAGCTCTTCGGCTTAGAAATGGAGATGAGCACCAACCCTCAGAGTCGGTCACGACTGGACTTAACGTCAGGGGAAACCTTTACATTTACCTAAATACCAAAAAGGCATCAGATTCTGTCTAATCTTGGAAGCTCAGCAGGGTCAACTCTAGTTAGTACTGGGATGTGAGAGCACCAATAAATACCAGGTGGTGTTGACTATATTTCAGAGGAAGGTGCTGGCAAAATAGCCTCTGAGCATACATTGATTGAGAAAACGCTTTGAAATTCATGGGGTTGCCATAATTTGACGGGTGATTTGAAGGCACAGACACACCTATATTTTATCTAGTTTGGCCCTTTCACTTTGCCTGCAATCTGTTGTTATGAATGGCTGCTTACATTCATATTATTTATTTATTTATTACAATATTTATATCCCGCCCTTCTCACCCAACAGGGGACTCAGGGTGGCTTACAATAAAACGCATATATAAAAATTTTACAATACACTATAAATCAGTTAAAAAAATTAACTTACATCAGACATTCATAAATCTATATATATAAAAGAGTGATGGCATCACGGCAATTCACAAAACAACAAAAGTACAGGCCCCCCAACCTCAAAATTTGACAACACAACCCATCATCCACGCCTCAAGGTTGATACAACAAAAAGAAAAGAAAAATAAAGTCCTAATTAGAGGGAGAGCAATAATTTTTTTTATCCAATTGCTGCCAGTTTAGAGGGCTAATCTCTGCCCACTTGGTTGCCTAGCAACCAAGGGACAGCCAGGTTTCAGTTAGGGGACAGGCAGATTTAGGCCTCACTTAGACTTCTTCCACAGATTATCTAATTTGCACTGGATTATATGGCAGTGTAGACTCAAGGCCCTTCAACACAGCTATATAACCCATTTATAATCTTATATTATCTGCTTTGCACTGGATTATCTTGACTCCACACTGCCATATAATCCACTTCAGTGTGCATTTTATACAGCTGTGAAGAAGGGGCCTCATATAATCCAGTTCTAAGCAGATAATTTAAGATTATCAATATACAGTAGAGTCTCACTTATCCAACGTAAACAGGCCGGCAGGATAAGTGAATATGTTGGATAATAAGAAGGGATTCAGGAAAAGCCAATTAAACAGAAAATTAGGTGATCGTTATACAAATTAAGCACCAAAACATCATATTATACAACAAATTTGACAAAAAAAGTAGTTCCATGCGCAGTAATGCTATGTAGTATTTACAGTAGAGTCTCACTTATCCAACACTCGCTTATCCAACGTTCTGGATTCATTTGTTGCTAGTTGTTGACTGCTTTTTTTAAAAGGTCAATTTGAACAGCTTCTTGCATGACTGAATTACAATGCTGAATGTCAATACAGTAGAGTCTCACTTATCCAACACTCGCTTATCCAACGTTCTGGATTATCCAACGCATTTTTGTAGTCAATGCTTTCAATATATCATGATATTTTGGTGCTAAATTCATAAATACAGTAATTACTATATAGCATTACTGTGTACTGAACTACTTTTCTGACAAATTTGTTGTCTAACATGATGTTTTGGTGTTTAATTTGTAAAATCATATCTTACTTTGATGTTTAATAGGCTTTTCCTTAATTCCTCATTATCCAACATATTCGCTTATCCAACGTTCTGCCGGCCCGTTTATGTTGGATAAGTGAGACTGTACTGTACTGTATTTACAAATTTACCACTAAAATATCACAATGAATTTAAAACACTGACTACAAAAACATTGATTATGAAAAGGCGGACTGTGTTGGATAATCCAGAACATTGTATACGCGAATGTTGGATAAGTGAGATTCTTCTTTAATATGAAATAATTACTGGGATAGAATAATGCAGAACAATATAATCTCTAAAACCAGGACAGTAAATAAACAGGGGAATTCCACACAGGAAACAATCGGGGCCAGCTAACACCTCCCAACAAAGTATTCCCATCATCAAAGTCTGGCAAATCCTGTTTTCTCAGGGCCACAGACAGTAGAAGCACATAAAATATCGCAAACACCACTCTGAAAACAAGGGAATTCCAGACAGGAAACAATCAGGGCCAGCTAACACCTCCCAACAAAAAATTCACTCAGGGAGGAAACAGCCAGGCTTTAAAGCTGCAAGGCCATTACATCCTAATCATTTTTCCTAATTGCAGCATTCATACTTGCCTCCAACAAACAAAAAAAAACCAATCAGAAATATTGTATATTCACAACCTTTAGGAAATAATATCCCCTGATGACGCAGCGTGTTAAAGCGCTGAGCTGCTGAACTTCTGGACCGAAAGGCCACAGGTTTGAATTGGGGGAGCGGAGAGAGCCCCCACAGTTAGCCCCAGCTTCTGCCAACCCAGAAGTTCGAAAACATGCAAATATGAGTGCATCAATAGGTACTGCTCCGGCGGGAAGGTAACGCCGCTCCATGTAGTCATCCCACATGACCTTGGAGGAGTCTACGGACAACGCCGGCTCTTCGGCTTAGAAATGGAGATGAGCACCAACCTCCAGAGTCAGACACGACTGGACCTAATGTCTGGGGAAAACCTTTACCCTTTACCTTAACTACCACCAATTCCTCAATACTTTATTTCCCATACCACCATACTTCGCCACAGCAACGCGTGGCCGGCACAGCTAGTGCATTATAAAATACAAATACGCAGACGACACAAAACTGGGAGGGATAGCTAACACTCCAGAAGACAGGAGCAGAATTCAAAACGATCTTGACAGACTAGAGAGATGGGCCAAAACTAACAAAATGAAGTTCAACAGGGACAAATGCAAGATACTTCACTTCGGCAGAAAAAATGGAAATCAAAGATACAGAATGGGGGACGCCTGGCTTGACAGCAGTGTGTGCGAAAAAGACCTTGGAGTCCTCGTGGACAACAAGTTAAACATGAGCCAACAATGTGATGCGGCTGCTAAAAAAGCCAATGGGATTCTGGCCTGCATCAATAGGGGAATAGCGTCTAGATCCAGGGAAGTTATGCTCCCCCTCTATTCTGCCTTGGTCAGACCACACCTGGAATACTGTGTCCAATTTTGGGCACCACAGTTGAAGGGAGATGTTGACAAGCTGGAAAGCGTCCAGAGGAGGGCGACTAAAATGATTAAGGGTCTGGAGAACAAGCCCTATGAGGAGCGGCTTAAAGAGCTGGGCATGTTTAGCCTGCAGAAGAGAAGGCTGAGAGGAGACATGATAGCCATGTACAAATACGTGAAGGGAAGTCAAAGGGAGGAGGGAGCAAGCTTGTTTTCTGCTGCCCTGCAGACTAGGACACGGAACAATGGCTTCAAACTACAGGAAAGGAGATTCCACCTGAACATCAGGAAGAACTTCCTCACTGTGAGAGCTGTTCGACAGTGGAACTCTCTCCCCGGGGCCGTGGTGGAGGCTCCTTCCTTGGAGGCTTTTAAGCAGAGGCTGGATGGCCATCTGTCGGGGGTGCTTTGAATGCGATTTCCTGCTTCTTAGCAGGGGGTTGGACTAGATGGCCCATGTGGTCTCTTCCAACTCTACTATTCTATGATTCTATGATTCTAATATTAGAACACAGGTGGAAATTATAGGACCCTCCCGATGTAGTTCTCATTTCTGCATTAGAACTATAACCTGCCTCCCTGACATGTTTCCCTGTATCTCCATTGTTTCACATTCATTTATTTATTTTCCTCTCTCGCCCAGTTCTTGCAGACAACATTCCTATCACCATTCTGTAGTACAGAGCATTTCCCTCCACACTTAACTATGAAAGATAATTTCATACAATGCCTGCAAGCATCCATGCCATACTACTTGACAAACCACACCCACTTTCAGATGATATGTTAGATCCACATGGTGGCACTATATTTGGGATGGGAGCTTTAGAGGCCCATGAAAACAATCAATTCAAAGCAACGTGCTCTTCTTTTTCTTTGATTTTAATATGAGGGTTAGAAACATGCTGAAATGTCTCACATAACATCCACAGGAAATTTGGCTACCAATGGGGACCCTGCTGGAATTGGCAGGTACCCTCCATTGCCAACTTTTGCTCTTGATCCTGCCATCTATAATGCCATCCCTAGGCACTTTTCAGGTTGGGCCTGAAATCTTTGATTACTCTGCATCAGAGCCAAAGCTATGTACATACACTTGAGTATGAAATGAACAATGTTAAACTAGGACTGTAGAACATAGTTTAAAAGGGGAAAAAATCACAATCCCATGAGTAGCACAGTACATTTACATCTCATTGATTTGTGTATTTATGTATGCCTTATTTTGTATCTGGTGATAGTTAAAGATTGTTTAAGAAAAAGGTTTAGAAATGTGAGTCCAAATAAGGGTCCCAAAGAGGCCAGGATAATTATTTTTGCTTGTTAGACCAAATCATTATCTTCTTCCTGTCCCTGTAGGAGGCTTCTTCTGCCAATGACCATGTTGACTGGGGAAATGAGAGAATTTGAAATCCAACACATCTGGAGACCATAAGGCTGGGAAAGATGCCTTCAATGAGTTCATACTTAAGATCTGGAATGGCCTTGTTATAAAATGGATACCAAAATCCTTAAGATGTTATACATTTTGGCTACAGAATTTACTAATTGCTCATCAGATTCACATTACTTTCTTTCTCTTTTTCATTACTCTCTTCTTTATACTTTAGTTGTGAAAGTCACAGAATGACACTATTTTTTCTAAATGAATTTATAGCCACTCATACAGTTGTAAACTAGCACAATGGAGAATAGCGGGTGGGCAGAACTAGCTGTATAATAATAATATAATAATATAATGAAAAGTGTGTTGATACTGCTGCATTAGTTTTGCAAGTCAACTATAAGATACTATCAGAAGAAGTCTGTCAGGAAATATTGAGCTCTGAAATCACATTTATTGGAAAGGCTAGTGATAAAGGATCACAATTATCAATGAAAACCAGATACCATCACATTCACAATGGTGTCCAGTAGAGTTCTCTTCCAGCTATGGGCCAAGGTAAACACATGGGACTTAGTTGAAAGTCTGCAATGAGGGAACCTGTAAGAAATTAAAATGAACAAAATTGAGGCATTCCAACAGGGACTATTACTCATTAGTAAAATAGCTCTTGCAGGTCACCACAAAAGTACCACCTTTTATCTCTGAGTGCAGACAAATTGGTATAGGTGAAGGCAATCTTTCTGGTATGTAATTGCATCATATGAGAAGAGACAATACAGTAGGATTAAGGGTTTGGGATGCAGAATCCTTGTGAAAATGAAAAAAAATATGGATAAAAAACTTACAGATGATCATAAAATCACATTGGAAGACCCAGAGTTTCCTAGAGAAATATTATGTCTAGGAATCTCTAGGTTATCCAGAGCAACTCTAGGATCAATCTGTGCTGGAATCTGACCATACATATGCCTTAGTGAGTCTATAGATTCCTAGAGAGAATAAAATAAAATATGTGAATAATCAAATCCACAATTGTGGAGAATTGACTATAAATTCATTATTGGATGAACCAGAGCATTTTCCCCAGTCTCTGGGTCCGTCTACATCAGTTCCATCTGCATCAGTGGTTCTCAACCTGGGGTCTCCAGATGTTTTTGGCCTTCAACTCCCAGAAATCCTAACAGCTGGTAAACTGGCTGGGATTTCTGGGAGTTGTAGGCCAAAAACATCTGGAGACCCCAGATTGAGAACCACTGATCTACATGGACTACAAACCATGTACCAGGCTAGAAGTCACTCCTGGGTATCCAGATTACCTCCAGAAACTTCAGTTAACCCGATTTTTCTCCACATTGCAGAAACTGGAGAATGCACTGGAGCTTCTTCAAACTCTGGAACAGTCTAATACTTTGGACTGGGTTCTTATTTACAGCCTTATCACACTGGGGCTTTAACACAGGCAGCCCCATTCTTCTGCTGTCTGCAGAATTCTGGGAAATGTAGTTTGGGAAGGCGGGGACCTCTGTAGCTGAGTATTCAGAAGTCCTGAGTTTAGGTGCTTGTGTATATGTTCCCTCAGATGAACAAGATGAATATTGTAATAAGATAGCTTAGACTCTTAGAGTGTTGAACTGAGGCTTCAAAGAGCCAAGTTCTAGTCTCCACTGAGCATCAAACTTACTGTGTGGTCTTAAGGTAGTGTATCTTTTGACCTCAGCACACAGGGCTTTTTCCCTGTCCTAGGATGCTGCCAAGACGCAGCCAGGACAAGCTCACCAGAACCAGGACGGAGCCCATCACATGACATAGGGCTACTTCCGACAGGAATCTATCTTGGCTCTGACCCAGTAGCATTTTCAGAAGGTGCCCTGAGAACACGGGTGACTACCCATGTTCTCATTCAAGAAGCTGGGGATAGCGCGGGACAAAGCCAAGGCGGACGAAGAAATGCTGTGATGGTAAGGGGGCAATGCAGGGCACAGCCAAATGGTTTCCTCCATTGCATCACAGATTCACCCACTGTCCCCCAGCTTATGGACTACTTCTGATAAGGTGCTTTGTCAGAGTAACCTAACTCACAGAGTTATTGTGATAAAGTGTGTGGGTGGGTACATATACTGCATTGTGCTCACTGGAGAAAAAATAGAATATTAATGTAATTGGAAATTAATAAACAATACAATAAATAAAATTTTGATCAGATGAGCAGCACATATAAGGCACTCAGTGCTAATGAAAATCTCACAGAACACTTAATATTGCCCAATTGCAAAGGTGACTGCATTAAAAAGTTGAGTCTGTAAATGGACAAAGAAACACACAGAGCTTGAAAAAGTTACTTTTGGGAACTCCAAAGGATTCTGGGAGCAGTAATGCAAAGAAAAGGTTTTAATTCTAGAAGTACTCTTTGGCCTAAATCCTGCAGGTAATCCTAAAAAGAAGAGACCCATAGATGAAAAGTAAGTGAACAACAATGTAAATGTAACTTCCTTTGATTCAATATGGCTTGTGGCACGCAATTGGATTGAGGCCTATACACCAAAGTTGCACTTAGCTATTTTCTTCTCTATTGAGGGTCATTAGCAGTGCTTGTCCTTTCTTTACCCTTGTGTTAATTAAACCTTTCTCATTTGTGTTAGCAGCAGCAGAAGGTTTTCTAGAGGCAAGCCCTCCAGATAAGAAAACAGGCAGGCGGCAGAACCAAAAAGGCTGAGGAAGAGGAAGAGCAGTAGGGGGTCCCTCATTCTCACTCACCCTTCACTACAGGAGCCCGACTAACTTTGTCTTCAAAATGTCACTTTTATTAACTTCTAACCCATCACATCCTCTTGTGCACTAGCTTTATCCAGTGAAGCGGGATGTGTTCTATGCTTGCCCCTCCAACCTCTGTTTTAGCAAACTGAGTGCAACACAAAAAGTTCACAGGGGAAGCAGTTAGGGAGATGGTGTTAGTGGATAGGGTCAGAAAGAGCTTTTAACTCGTCTTAACATTACAGTCCTTTCCCGTTTTGACTTCTTTTCTGTCCATTTAGGCTTTTTGTTTGTTCATTCATCCATGAGTATAAAAAGGAGGTGAGCCGCACATGCTAAATGGTGTGTAAAGATTTTCATGGGTGTTGCAACACCAAGTATTTAGCTACAGTTTTATCCATACAGCTAAGCCATTTTTTTCTGAACAAAACTGTGTATGTACTTGCGGCAGAGAAGGGTGGTCTTTTGTAAAGTTGGGGTTGCAAACTAAAAGTTTAAATACTGCATTTACATGATTAAAAAAATATAAACAGATATTTAAACAAACGGAAAGGGATTACCCTTCACATATTCCAGAGAGAGCCAGACAAAATTAGGTTGTGATGAGGAGGGTTCAGTTACTGACCAATATAACCTAAGAAATCCTATTGTCAAATAACTGATGCACTATGTACAACAGTTTCTCTTTACCCTCAATCCACAGCAAGATATTATTTACTTATTATTTTGAATACTTGTATATTTCCTTTCACTGGGGCAGTTGGCCCAATCAAAATGCCCAGATAGTATGATTATATAACAAAATATTCAAATCCAGTAAAATAGAGCTATTGGCAAGATACCTATTCATTTTTTGTTCTTGGTCATATGGACCTATCAATATGATGTATTGTACAACAGATAAAACATTTTATTAAAAAATCCAAACATTTTAATAAAGTTTTTAAATACTTCTATAATTAAAACAGTATCAGAGGACAACTCCAATTTTAAGAACCAAAGGCCATATAAAACAGTGTAGCATTGGCTTCATACTGAAAATATAGGTGACTTCTGATATGAGGTCTCTGACACATCTCAGAAATCAGTATCTATGGAAAGATATTCCATGAGTTTAAATGGCCTCTTCATGTAGATGTTCAAGATTAATCTTCAAAAAAGAATTCCAGGCCTTTGGAGATACAGTCATTAATTAATCAGCCCCAGAGGGTTTTCAATAATCTATCCTGTATTTATTACGGTCTTACCATTTATGTGTTTTAAATGCAATTTTTTATCCTGTATTGTTGTTTTAATTGATATATTGTGTTACTGTTTTATCTTTTTTATATTGTGATTTGTATTATGTTGCTTATATTTTGTCCTTATTTTGTTTGGGCTGCTGCCCCATGTAAGCCGCCCCGAGTCCCTGCGGGGAGATGGTGGTGGGGTATAAATAAAGTATTATTATTATTATTATTATTATTATTATTATTATTATTATTATTATTGTTATTATTATCAAAGATATAGCCAGTCATGCTATTTTGGTGAAAGAAGTATGTGCCCTCTCCCCTCAATGTGAGGCTGATATGTGACTCCTTGACATTGTCAGGTAACCTTATTTGTTTGATTATATGTTTCTATGGAGCCCCAGTGGCGAAGTGTGTTAAAGTGCTGAGCTGCTGAACTTGCAGACCGAAAGGTCCCAGGCTCAAATCCTGGGAGCAGAGTGAGTGCCCGCTGTTGCTCCAGCTTCTGCCAACCTAGCAGTTTGAAAACATGCCAATGTGAGTAGATCAATAGGTACCACTCCGGTGGGAAGGTAACGGTGCTCCATGCAGTCATTCCGGCCACATGGCCTTGGACAACGCCGGCTCTTCGGCTTAGAAATGGAGATGAGCACCAACCCCCAGAGTCAGACATGACTGGACTTAATGTCATGGGAAACCTTTACCTTTACTATGTTTCTATGATGCTATCACATGTACTCTGTGATTCCAACTTGGCTGGAAGCATATACAGCAGAATACGTTCTTAAAATGGAATGTTTTGAATAGACACAAATCCTTCTCGAAGAGATCACTAAGAGTAATTTTTTCCTGGTATGTTCTTTTTATTGCCCATTGAAAGGCCATTGCAGCACTAGCAGACTAGCCTTTTAGGGGGCAAAGGACCCAGGGGATAGTTTTCCTTCTGTATCCATGGATTCTGCATCCATGGATTCAACTATCCATAGCTTTGGGGGAAAAAACATTCAGAGATAGAATCCAAAAAGCAAATGTTGATTTTGCTATTACATTTAAGGGATACAAGATTAATATGCCATTGTATAAAATGGGACTTGAGCATCCATGGGTTTTGGCATCCATAGGAGTCCTGGAACCAAAATCCTTTGTATACTAGGGGCCCACTATGCTTCAGAACAGAATATTAGTTTTCACAATTCCACGTTCATTCAATAGTTTTTATGATGCAATATTCTTTTCCCCCTTCACCTTTTTCCCTTCACTTTATTACTCTCTGTGTATTTTGATAGAAAACATAAACTCCCACAAAATACAAGCAGAGCCTGGCCTATGAAAAATTGGCAAAGGTCTTTTTTCAAGTTGAGTCAATAAAGATTTAGGTGAACTTACATAAAATCCAGCATTAAGTTCAAAGTTTCCCCATATTGGCCAAAGTTCAAGTAATTACATGATTTCAGGGAAATCATAGTGTAGTTTATATCTAAGATTTTTTAGTTTCTAATTTTATAGTTTAATCTCTTGCTGAACCAGAAGCACTTTGTCATCAATATATTTATTTAATGGGATATACTATAGGACTGCAAAAGTAAAACTGATGTGATGGCATTCAGGTGAATAATAATCATTTGATATAAAAGTTATGGATTTTACTTGCTGGTATGCTGTACTGAAAATAATTCAAGAACACTTTTGTGGTTTGGGATATAAAATTTGATAGGTAAAAAATTTTTTTGCCCATAAGTCACATCTACATGGCTTTTCAGTTTTTATTTTTATTTGGTATCATTGGTTGCAGTCTTTTGGAGACAACACAAAAGAATAAAGACATTTGTAAATTACATATTGGACAACAAAAACGTTCCCAGTGTCCGCAAAACAAGAGAAGAGTCATAGATGTATCTTCTGCCTCACTGCATCCCAAATCCCAAATCTCCTTTCCAAACACAGCCTTTCATTAAGTTCAGCTACATCATAAAGTAACAAGTTTTGTCCTAGACTTTTTACCCAAAGCTTCCTTTGGGCAGATTAACCCCTTTGTATTCACTAGTGGACCTGGATTAACCCCTATGAAGCTTTGTTTTGTTTCTCTTGATTACATTTATCCTGGTGTCTCTTATTGTCTCCTCTTTTCATCAGACAAAATAGTACAAAGTGTAATCCCCAATCAGTTTTGTTTCAGTTCAGGGATGTCTGCTCATGTTTCATCCATGGAGCCTGATTTGTGTTATAAATCAAACAGGCAATTTAAATAAATAACCACACAAAGGCAAATTGCTAAATTGGACAGCATGGTAAGTGGCAGTGCAAATGAATCCTTTCACTTCTTCTCATTAGGGTTTTTTGGTCATTTTTCTAATATTTTCTGATATTCCTGCCCCTATTTTATACCATTCAGGGATAAATTTAAAAGTCCTGCAGAGAGTTAATATGAAATTTTTGTGTAATTTGGGGTAATATTTGTAATTTGGGATAATATTTACACGATCATTCAAATGCATCTGAGGAAGCAGAAACTACACAGCCAACTTTGTTTTCATAGGGTCCATCTGCATGGGCCACAAAATCCAGGGCTAGTCCAAAGTATGGCTCTTTTGAACTAACCCCAGATTCTGCCATGGTGTTTACACAAAACTGCTCCTAAACTGCAGCAGTGGCAAAAGCAGAGTCCTTACTGTCAAATAGGGCCAAATGTGGTTCTGATATTTCAATTGCCACTGTAGTACCCATCATGGTCCAGAAAACTCCTGGCCTATGCTCAGCACTTTTGCTGATGTCAGCAAAAGCAGCCATCTGAATTGGAGTGGGGAAAGAAGTGATTTCCTCCTCTCCTGTTAAATGAGCTTGGCATTTTGGTGACCATCGCAAAGGTGCTAAGCAATGGCCATGAACTCTTTGGAGCTTTGTGTCTGCCACCATGGCAACAAAAATGACACAGGTAATACCCTCCCCTTTCCTTGTGCCACAGAGCATGGGCAAAACAGGATGGTGTTATGGATAGCTCTGACAGCAAGGTTGAGGAGATGTTGTTTGTAGGTCCACTGTTTGCGCTTGAGCCTAGTAACGCCCAGCAGATTCTTCAGCCAAGTTTGGAAGAAGAGCCGATGGAGGAAGCTACCACTTCTCAGAGCAAATGCAAGTAAGCTCATCTGAACAGACAGAGGAAGGGTTACGTGTTCCAGTTCACTTGGACCTGTGAAGGAAGAAGGCTCAGCTTTGCAGGTACTCTAGGTTAACAGAGAAATGAGCTCTCAATAAGTAGCACCTGAAAAGTTAGCATATAAGGTGCTTGTGTGGTACCTTGTTGCTGGAAGCAACTTCAGCCTTGTGCTGTTGGTGATCTCTGGACAATTCCTGGCAGTGCTGAATTATATAAAGCCAAATCTGAAAATGAAGATGGTCATAATGGTGGTCCTGATAATAAGTCCCTCAAGGAAAATCTAAAAATACAAGCAGTTGTTCTCTATATTTTTTTAAGCAGTTCTAACAGTTTTCATGAGCAGAAGAGCTAATGGCCTTTTATTTCCTGTTCTGGACAAATACAGTCAAAATATGGGCTTCCCTCATAGTGAGATATAGTTGCCAGGGAAACTCCCCAGCTACCTGGGGACAGGAGGAAATTTAGGACAGGAGGAAAGCCTGTGGAAGGTAACCACTTAAATCAGCATCCTAGCAAGTCCCAGTCCTATGTCCCTTTGAAGCCTGACACCACTCCTACCCTGCTGATGTTTGGAAAACAATGTACTTCCAGCCATGAGTATGAAGGGTGCATTTCAGATAATTGCTACCATTGCTGAAACTTAGTCAAAATGAGATGGAACCATTTTGGCTAGGATAATCTCTTGATATAGATATGGGATTCAAGTGGTATTGGATGGAGCTGAATTTCCTCTGAAAGATCAAGGGAACAGAATGAATTAAACAAACAGAATGAACACTGCTAACATGAGAAATTTTGTTTGAATATGCCTCCAATATAAAACCACGGAAAATTCTGTCACAAGTAAGGCCAAAATGGGACACAGATAATCCTATCAAGAGTTTATTGAAGTTTTCTTTTTAAGATCTTAAACCAGGGCATGAGAGCCTAGTCAGGATTAGCAATGACCTTTCACTTGAATAATGGGCCTGAGATAAAATTAAATAAGTACCAGCAGATCTGATATTGGCTGATATCAATTCTATACTTAGATAGATCAATTAACATGTGCAAATAGGTTTCAGGCAAGACAAAGGGATTTTATATGCATGGCATGATGCATCTATTTGAGCTTGTTTTCTCTTAAGTGCACAAACTAAAATTATACTGTATGTAGAAGCAATAAAAACATTGAATTTTTAATAATTTTGGGCTGCAGAATTTGAGTTATTGAAAATACAGTTAATTTTTAAGCATTTATTTCACACATTCAGAGCACTTCAATTGTAGCATCTCAGTAAACATGATGACAGTTTAGTAAACTTCCATGTTTTAAAATGTATCATGTGGTACTTTTTCTTATACCCTATCTTTCTTCCAGCGAGCACAGAGTGCTCTACATGGAGATCAGCAGCCAAAAGAAATTCTAAGTTTCATGGCTCAATGAGGATCCGAACCGGATCTTCCAAGTCCTAGCCCAATTCTCTACGCAATGAATAACACCAACTTGCATTTTGCAGATGAGATAGAATGACTGAAGGGTGAGGATCTTAGCTGCCAACTAAAAGGCAAACCAGAACTGAAACAGATGGTCTCTATCACATGACTCCATATGGTCTCTATCACATGATTCCATGTGCATCCTGTAGCCAGTCTACCTCCTCCCCATGGTAAACTTGTCCCACAAGGCCCACTATTATCTGAAATGCTCTGTTGAATCCCACCAGGCCAATTACACTCGGATCCACAAGGGCCAGAGCATTGTGCATTGCGGTGCAGGCCACCATCATTGCATCCACTTCATAGATGACTTCTATGGGACCTGCGTTTCCCGGAAGGATTGGTTCAACAAGACCCTTGTGAGTGAGTATTTAGTCAGGCCCTCTCCTGTGACAATGATGTTCAGGAGCTTGACACCAGGGGGTTGGGCCACCAAGTCATCTTTATCCTTCTGGGCTTGCTGGACATGGTAGCCATTGTTACCATCCCCCAGTATCGATAGGAAAATCCATCAATTGCCACAGATCATGCCATGTTCTTGTCACAGACCTGGTGCAATGAGATCATTCTGCTTCTGTACCACAATACCAGCATTGAAGTGACATCAGAGGATGGGATTCTCCTCCTCTCCCACTCCCTTCCTTCCTCCTTCTCACTATTCCTGAGGCAGCATGTCTTTGATTTAAAGTTTTAATGTAATTTTTAAAAATAATCCTAGCTGGAATTACAAAATTTGTATTTTTTAAAATGTTTTTAAAAAATAAATGGAGCAATGTGAGGGGGCAGAATTATGATGTTATGTGAAAGTATGACTGTGGGACGATGAATCAGAGTTGTATAAATGCAGAGGTACAATAGTGAGGGTCCTCATCCCTGTATGTAGCTGCTATCTTTGATTGCATGATTGCTGTGGAATAGCAGCATTGTGTGATAAGGTACAATATATGCTAAGTTCTGAATAATTTCCCCCGACTTTGACCAGTCAGTCACGCAGTTTTCAGCCATGCACTGTCTGGCCTCCATTGTGCTTGATCAGTCATAGTTTCAGTCCCAGCTAAGCAAACATTCCATTCATTACTGCTGAACTGAGCTGAACTGGCCTCAGCCTGGTGGATCACAAGTTGTGCTGGATAGTAAAATACAAAATGGCCGGGATAGTGACATTTAGTTCTTTAATCTGTAGTTGGATTGTTCAACACCTGAACAGGTAACAAATAGCTCACAGATTCCTACCCTGTTCAGGTATTTCAGGCATGTGTTAGTGTTCTCCATAAGCTGAGAATGGGAGCATTCTCCCCCTTGTTTTGTCCATTGTTGATTTCTTCATGTGAAAGTGGATATAATAGTCTCTCCAATTCGTTTATTTTCCATGAAGAGAATGATGATAGAGGTGACAAGGCTAACGTGCTCCCCTCCTCATGTGTGGAGTACCTTTACTTTCCAAATGCCCAATGTTTGACTTGTGCTACTGCTCAAGGAGATCAGTGCAGACGTGTTTCTAATAAATTAGGCCAACCCAGCCATTTGGCAGAGTCAGGTAACCACCTCAGGCTACCCTTTTATGTGGTGACATGAAAGGGCAGCAAATTGTTCACTTTTTACTTTGTTAATGTTATATTTTACTGCTAGGCACAGAGAAGGGTGCTTCTGGGATTTCCTGCCTCATAGGCTAAAATAAGATTTCACTAACTTTAGTTACTATGCAGTTTGATTTGTCTGCACAGTGGGGTTACCATTTCCTTTTCCTCCTTGGGTAGCAAAATATTTTCAGCTGGTTTTGCTAATAGATGGCCCACATGGGCAGCATTGACAGCCATGCATTAGTAAGTGTGTGAACAAATGTGATCCAGAACATATCATATACTCTCCAGTATTCAGGGATGAACATTGGTGCATATGTAGTCATATAAGATCAGAGCATGGTCAAGTTGGCAAAGAGTTCTTAATATGGAAGAATATATAAACTAGGAAAGATTGCAGCAATTGAATTTTACCTGAGTGTTCAAGGAAGTGCAAAATTGCATTTCCTTCCCTCTTCTCCACCCTGTTTAGTTAATTGAGTGAAACATACTTTTGCCTTTTGAACTCACTTTGAAACAACTGATACAAGCTGAGGACCAAGAAGGAAGGTGGATAGAGGAGAGAGAATCTGGGAATTTTAAAAAATTACTGAACAATTAAAGCACTGCAAGAGTAATCAGGACAGTGTGACATTTACATGCCTGAACTCTTGACATGTACAGTTAGCCCTTCACATTTGCTGGGGCTAGGGGCCCAAGACCCCATGAAAGTGAAAATCCCTTTTGAGTCTCCATTGTGGAGAGAAAAAGCAGGGTATAAGTAATGATAAAAATATATATTTTCAACCTGATAGGATACCTTTTTAGGAATTTCTAGGAGCACTTCTATACAGACTCAAAACATGGGCCTGATCCAGTTTATTAGATGCCAGATCAGTCTCATATGGAGTCCACACAGAGACTCCATTAGGGATTCACCATATGAGCAAAATTGCCAATCCTACATTGCTTTCACCCCTCTTCAGCCACGAAGCCCACTGGTTCCCATCCCATGACATAGATCTATTTCCAGCAGAGCTCTGTTTTGCAAGCAAAGAGGGAATGCCATAAGCTGCTGCTGCGGCAACATGGGAGACTTCCCGTGTTGCTTAAGGATCAATGGGGGAAAGCCGGGTGGCAGATGCTTTCCCCTGTGGGATGGGGTAAGATGGAAGACAGGTGATGTGAGGCGTGGGGTGATGAGTTCCCCATGCCAGGCCCCACTGGATTCACCACGATTCATGGCGAATCTACTACTTAATGTGATGAGATCCTTAGCTGTCTTGAAGGTGGGAAGGAATCCTTAAGACCCAGCAAGGTTGAACATGGGTTTGTACCACTGGGCTGCCACCCTGGATGTCTCCCCACATGCCTTGTTGTTGTACACTGACCTAAGTGGTCAGTGTAGAAATGACCTAGGTCCTCCAGCATGACTTTATGGTCAACTTCCACTGGAAGTTAACCACAGGATCACACTGGAGAACTTACAGATTCCTAGAGAAGTGTTGCATCTAGGAATCTCTAGGTTCTCCAGTGTGACACTGTGGAAGCTGACCATATAGTCACCTTGGGGGACTGAGAGATTCCCACAGATGATTTTTTTAATTAAAATCCATAAATAATCTCATCTACAAAAGTCAAACCCAGAAATGCGAAGAGCCAACTTTACTCACAAACACATTTTTTCATATGGTAATTTAGGGCAGAAAATCTCAATATGCACAAGATAAAAGGAAAATAAAACTAAAACCAAACAACTAATACCAATTTTGATAACTATAAATATCATACCCTTTCATAATTAAAACTCATATCTTTGAAGCATTCACTTCATTTTGCCTAATTGTATGGCCAGATCCTGATTTTCGCTTTTAAAGGTAATTGTCTAAGTTTCCTTTTTACAGGGAGATATATGAATGAAGTTACTGTACTTCATTGAATCTAAGACATACTTGTTTTTCCCCTTTTAAGGGGCTTCAAAATGAGATGCGCTTTAGGTTTGATGGCACCTTAGATTCACCAGGTTTTGGGGTGTTTTTTTTTTTGTTTTGTTTTGTTTTTTTGCAAAACTATCTTACCTTTGAGAGGGAGGAGGGGGAAAGTTCCAGCCCCAAACAGCTCTGCCAACCCTCACCATTTTGTCTTCAGCCTCAGGCAGACAGCCATTTACCAGTATTTTTGTTATGCTTCTAGTACTGCCTTCCCAACAGGACCACTGACTTAAAAATAGACTCATGCAAACAAGATCACTTGTGGGTTTCTTCATATGTCCTCCTTACCTCCTCACCCCACAGGAAAGATTGCACTACAAATCCACATTGAAACAAACAAAAAAGGTATTGTGCATATAGAGAAAATTCTAAAAAATATTTTAAGAAAATATATATTTTCTTAAAATTTAGGATTCAAGGATGGGATGAGACTTACATTCAGTGGTGCCTTAGATTCAGTGAAATACAGTATTTACTTTAGTTCTTAAGAGCCAGACAAGCTATCACTAATTTGTCCCCCATTGTATTATCAAAAATGCTGAAATGCAGACACAAAATACATATAGTGCAGTCTTATAGGCAAGGTGGCCAAATCCATAGGAAGAGTAAGATGGCAACCCCAGGATGCTTACTTGAAGTGTCATGAAAATGTAAGCAAATTGTTCACTTTTCTTAACCAATGTTTTAAAGTTTTATTTCTAATGGTATACATTTTAAAAAATATTCCAGTATGCACATAAACATAAACAATTATTATTTGGATGTAAGGCCCATTTATTTAATTCATATATGCTCCCTAGTAAGTTTGTTTTCAGTGAAGCCTCACCTTGCATCTTGTTCAGCAGGACCAGAACCATTGCTGCAGTATTAGTTTTTGTAGCTTGTTTTGTTCGCTTTCACAGGTTATTAAGAGTACCAATATGCTGAACCTCTTTGGCAGAGATTTAGGAAAATAAATAATGCTTCCAACAGGATATTAAGCCATCTCAAGGAGATGCATTGAATAGTTTCACTTGTAACTTCACAGTCTTTCAAAAAGTCTCTGTTCCAATTAAGCTGAACCATCTTTTTATGGCAAATGAGAGGGTAAAGGCCATTTGAACTTGACCAAGTTCTTTGGGCAATAAAGCCGATTGTTCCAGAGATATCAATTTGTCTTGTACGCCATGCTGGTTGTTTGGGCAGAGAAAAATGTATAACAAGGAAAGAAGAAAAGAGCTTTTTTGTTTTGACCTCAGAGCACCGTCCGGCGCCACGAAAGACAGCAAAGAGATTGGTGAAGCTATGCTGAATGACATCTTAGCCCGCCCATCTGTACCTCCTTGGGATCTAGTGCTGGAAGAAAAGCAGGATATAAATAAAATATAGATAAAACAAATACAGCTTCAAAGTAAATATTATTTATAGCTTGGATCCTTCTCAACTAAAATTCCTACAGAAACAGTCATATTCAAACACTTCCTGTAGATAGAGTGACTACTTCTGCATTACCAAGTAAGAGGAAATACATCTCATTTTGCGCAGCACAAGAATTCCCTAACTACATTTCTACAGACTGCATTGATGAAATTATATCATAAATGCTTCCTTCAGGCTAAACTGGTGCTTGTAGCCAACAGAAGAGGTCCTTTCCCTGTGCAAATTGCAATTGTTTTAAAAGACAAGGAGAAAAACAAAAAGGTCAAAGGAGAGATGAACTGTTGGAAGAGGACTCTGGGAAAAGTTTTGGGACTGAGAGAGACAGAAAGATGCTTAATGACACATGTGTAGCTGGCAAGACCAAACCTGAAAGCTGACTTGACAGATCCAAGTAGTGAAGAATGCAACTTGTCCCCATCCTCTCTCTTAACAATCTGAGGATTTTTGTAGAAAAAAAAACAATCAGGCAATAAATAACTGAAACAAATATTCAAACATGTAAACCATTGTATACTGAAAGATAGTATTGAGATAGATATGGTCAACAGTTTTAACAGAGCTATATGCCACTCTTCAGGAAACTCTAGTGGCCTATAATTTCATATAGCAAAAAGAACCATGATTCAGTCTTATGGGGAAATAATTTGATTTCAGTGAATATTCTATTCTTAGCAACACAATCTCCAGACTTGACAAAGCCAAATAACTGTAGGCTAAATACCTTGGAGGTATCTTTCTTCTCATCATGAGCCCTGTTAAGCAGCAGTTTTCTAAGCACTGTTCAAATCCAGAGTAGGAACTGTGTGCCGCTTCAGAGACTGCTGAACTGCAGCTTCCAGCATTTCTCACCATTAACTACATTGATTAGAGCTGCTGGGATTTTCCACCCAACAACCTATATTAGGACACTACACTGTATCCACCCCTTATTTTTCCTGGAATTATTGGAACTCTTTTTCCTGGAATTCTTAATCCATTAACTAAGTGTATTTAACAACTCCTTGTCTCACCTCTTTCTGGCCTATTGTTTTATTGGTAAGGATTTTTGGACTAATTGATACCTTCTGCCACCATCTCTCTGCTTTCATCTTCTTGGACTTCCTGAGTATTATATTATTCGGTGTAGAGTCATTGTAGAGCATTGTGGCAAATTAACATGGCAGCTAAGCCAGTCACCTGGGCCTGAACAGAACACTCCAAATAAGTTAATTGGGGAATTCTGGTAGTCATTGGATGTAAACCTTCTCATGGGATCAAAGAATGGCTCTATAAGGGTTTTGTCACTTGCTACTGAAATGATTATAAGAGTGTAGCAAATAGGCCAGCCTTAGAACTAATGTAAGGGATATGTATGGTGATAAATAAAATGGGCAATACCCGAGTCTTGCACTGCAAAGTATCTACCGAGGAATAGCAGGAAGTCCATCCATCAGTGATTAGAACCCCCAAATTGATGGATGAATTTTGGGTCAATTGCCCTGGATAGATTCTGAAAGTGAGAAAGAGTTGTAGAAGTTCTACCCAACAATAAACCTCTATAACATCACCCATTGTCACCCAAGTACATTATAACCCCTGTATCTGCAGAACCAATATACTCAATTTCACTCATCAATATTTCACTTATTTATGGTACGTTGGACTTACTATACAAGCAACACTGTCTATGTGGTACCTATGTTGTTCATCCCATTGAAAATAATACAGTTCACTATTATCCATGGGTTTACATATCCCTGTGAAATAAGGAAACATAACCCATGTTGATATGAAAGCTGTACAGTCATACACCTATTCCCTCTCCTCCTCATAAACCAGATAGAGTGAGAAGAATGGTGAATCTGGTTAAACCATAACTGGATAGATAATAAGATGTTGGCATCAGCAGGCTCATGGTAATAACCATGCATTTCAAAGAGAGGGAAGAGAGGATGCCTGCGATAGATGTGGGCAAAACGTCAAGAGAGAATGCTTTTGGACCATGGCCATACAGCCCGGAAAACTCTCAGCAATCCAGAGAGAAGAGACTTGATGGTGAGGAGGAGAAAGAGAAGCTATCCTTGCTGCTAGAAAAGGGTGTGATTTCTTATTAATTTCTTCACATTTTAGTGAAGGTTCCACTGAAGGACCCCCAAAATCTAGAAACAGCCCTTGCTAAAGTAGACTTTGGTATGTTACAAGCATAAACAAACTCACCTTCATTTTGAGATTTCAAGTGCACTTAAACAGCAAATCATTCCTGAGTGACCTGATGCTTTCCAAAGGGCAATGCTGTCCCATGCCGTGCCTTGATGAACACTAAGGTTAAAAGGGTTGATGTGCTCCATTGAGCCTTGCAGCCAAAGCAGGGGGAGGGCATGCTTGTCTTAATGAGAACAAGGCAAAGTCTTTGAATTGTTTTTTCAGTTCTGCTGGAAGGTTTGTCACCTGAGGAATTAAATAATGTTGCTGAAAGCACCTAGGAAATCCAACATCTCATTCTTCTTCCATTGTTATAATGGGAAGTTCATGGTGGGTAAATATTGCCTTTGTTATAATTTCCCCCCAAGATTTTGCATGTCCCCACAAGGTTCATAGAAGTTGTGAGTGCTGTAGCTGTTATAACAAATGGGTCATTGATTTCTAGATTCATAGAGTTTGAATGGGCCTCATGAGCTAGCGAGTCCAACCACTGGCTAATGTGAGATCTCCAACTGGTCCAAACAGTGATCACTGGGAGCCCAAGTACCCAATCCAGTGGAAACATAGTAAGGTGTTTCCAGGGACCTCAGGGTTGGAAATACCAAGCTAGCTTGGAGAGGGGCTTCATTATGTCATGGTGGAACTTGGATAAGGTTGCCATAAGTTGAAGTCAACTTAACAGGATGAAATCGGTTCCTCAGAAAATGCAAATCAGTGTGAAAACACCCAAAGTACTCCACTGATGTGTACAAGTACATTCCAGAGGAGATTTTTTTTAAAATAAAATCCTACATTCACCATGAATATCAAGTCCCAGTTAGTGTGGGTTCTGGAACCGATTCAAAGCCAGCCTCTGTGCTTTGTGTAATTCCCTGCGAGAGATAATAAATATATGGTAACAAAAGGGCAATTCAGTTTTGAAGCATTTGTAACATTTTTTCTTTTAATCTGGCAATTCTGAAATTGCATTGTGTTTTACCCCTCATTTCCAGTTGCTTTTAGTCATTTCCTTACTATAGTGCAGTTGATTGTCAATTGTGGACATTTCACACTATGTAAGGAGGGTAAACATGTTTCCAAGGGCATCTTATTTCTGAAGTATAGATTTTATCTTCCCCCAAACCCCTGGGGATGATATTTTAAAAACAAAAAGAAATCCTAAAAGGACTTCCTGGGGGTTAATCCAGTTCAGGGTCATATAATTTCTCTTTAGATTCCACCTTAAGAGAGTTTGGAGGTAACAATGGGTTTTGCTGTCTGTGAACAGGAGAAAATCCTGTAGCTTTAGTGTGAACAATGAGTGGAATTTCAGTGCAGCTTGACTGTTTGTTTAATACAATAGAAGTTGGTACAAACTGGACTTGCAAGTGTCAAGTATACAGTGTGGGAAAATCTGTATTACCGCAACTGAGTCAACAAAGTTCTGAATGCATGAATGCTGACTTAACTGTAACTACAAAAACTATCTGGTCAGCTTCAATAATGGCTGAAAGGAGAAGCAGCTTCAGAAGGAGTTAAAGACAGCAAACATTGCCCTGACAGCTATGGGATGAACAAAGTAGGCATTCAGATGATTAGAAATAACACACAATATGCAATCAGAATTTCTTTGTTGGAGTCAGAGGCAAGTCTGTAATTCAGTAATTGAATCTGAACTAAAGACCAGGGAAGACATTTCTGTCCTTAGAGTCATTACATTAATGTGTTGTGAAGGTTAAAACAAACAGTGATTAGAGAACAAAAGAGATGCCTGGTCAATCTTCATGTAGCCATAAATTAAACACTTAAGTGTGTTGGACAAACCATCTCAGAAAGTGACAAGAATTCAATTAGACCAAGCAAGTTTGGGTTAACAAATAAGGTTTAATGCCTCCAGTTTCCTGATCAATTTTTGATTAAGGGAAGTGATCTTATTTAACCCCCACAAAGCAACAGAATCTGAGGTGTTTCTAGCTAGGTCACTGTCTCTTTCAGAACATGAATAAATTCCCTGAACTGGGGGGGGGGGGGGTTGTCTGATATATCCAAGAATGGCAGGGGGGATTGCATTTTATTGACTCGATAATGTCATAAGGAATCATGAGGTATTTTCAGCTTTGTACTGCTGAGCAACTTTTTTTGCCATGTATCATCATGAAAAATTCAAAAACTTAGCATCTGTCCAAACTATTGCAAAATACAGCCTCTGCTGATATCATGTATGAGAGAAACAATTTAATTTCAATAATAAACAAATAATTTTAATTTTCACTTTATTAATATCATGGTAATAATTTATTAATATATTATAATTTATTAATATCATTGGAGCCTCTGGTGGCAAAGTGGGTTAACCCCTTGTGCTGGCAGGACTGATGACTTGAAGTTTGGGTTGCTGACCTGAAGGTTGCCAGTTCAAATTCAACCTGGAGAGAGCGGAGATGAGCTCCCTCTATCAACTCCAGCTTCATGCAGGGTCATGAGAGAAGCCTCCCACAAGGATGGTAAAAACATCAAAACATCCAGGCATTCTTTGGGCAAAGTCCTCGCAGACGGCCAATTCTTTTACACCAGAAGTGACTTGCAGTCTCTCAAGTGACTCCTGACATGAAAAAAATATTGGTACAGTTGTTTCAATTAAAGCAATAGCTCTCATTGTTTTGCAAAATTTATTCCGTATCAAAGAAAAAAATGTTTTCAACCGAGGGTGCACCAACAATGTAGAATTAATGTAACCATGGGAGTTGCAGTTTTAGAAGCTTTCTAAACCTTCTCTGCCAAAGAATTCTGGTGCCTCACTAATTGATTCTATAGCATTGAACCATGGCAGTTAAAATGGTGTCAATCTGCCTTAATTCTACAGTGTAGACTTACCCAAAGTGGGCATTTCCCCTCCATATAGTGTCAGTGAGTTCAAAACTGTGATATATATGCAGAAAGCATCTTAATATGAATGGTACCCATGTTTGAGGACCATTCCCACCAAATAAATATTTATATGTTACTTACGTAGTGTTGGGGACCAGCTTAGTAATCATCATGATATTTCAAAGATAGCATGTTAGTTCTCAGGACCTAGTTTATCTAAAGTAGGCATCAGAAATTTATATATCTGCATATGTCTGTTGGACTGCAATTCATCCATTTTCTCTCACTGTCTAGGCCTGATTGGATTTACCAGTTTAACAACATTTGAAAGATCCACAGGTTGCCTAGCAATGTCCTTAAAAGGAATGCTGTAGAAATAGAATTTTGGTGAAAACCAATATCCTAGTTCTTCCTCAGCATGCTTATTGTTATGCAGTACTGTATTCCCTCCGTACTGGTGAGCTATACTATATACTAGTGTGCTTCAGGGAAGTGAATCTGTCTGCATGAGGTGCACTAGATAAAATACAAGTTTGAAACAGCAGAAAATTTCAGATTCAGGATTCTATCAAAGTGATGAATTTGTCTTCTTCGGTTAGAAATTGCAAACATCTCAGGCTAATTAGTTGATGGAGACCTGGCTTCAGAAGTGAATTCAATGAATTATATTGAATGATTGACACCTCCCAGTAAAATAATATTTTTGGTCACCTTGAAGTATATATTGGTCCTCAGTCCAATTGCTTCTTCCAACTATAGTAGACCCTTGGAATCGATTGCTGAGTGTCAAATCACCACTTATGTAAATCCAATTGATTGGATTTTTCTACGCTAGTAAAGATAGAGAATTCAATTTAACTATAGAATTAATGTAGTTTGATGCCACTTAAAATTGTATCACTCAATGCTACAGAATCCTGGTAGTTGTAGTTTGGTGAACAACCACCACACTTTGGTAGAGAATACTAAATACCTTGGAAAATTGCACTTCCCAGAATTCCATAGCATTGAGCCATGGTAGTTAAAATGGCATTAAACTCCATAAATTCTGGTCTTCAAGTCATTTGAAAATTATCTGTTCTATCCCATAATTATACTATAATGTAACTATTGATTCTGTTTCACTTTCATAGTTATTTGCCATAGTACAATTTTCATCAGAGGACATGTTTTCTACAAAGATAGTTCAAAGAAATTCATATCCTTTGGTATTTTCTGTCATGTAACATCTTGCGGGGAGTTTATTAATTTTTATTTATTTTCAAAATGTATGTTCTCATTTACCCTGTTCATTATGTCATATTTCTGTTTCAGTGTACCAAGTGCCTCACTTGGTGCAAATTTGCTGAATTTACCTTCAGGAGCTGAACAAAACAACACAGTGGAGTATCAACACTCAGGAATGTGATGTGTTGGCAGTATGAAATGAAAACCTTTTGCTTAGATGCCAGTGCTTTGTTTTAAACAAAACCTTTTTTTGTGACTGTTTGTTTTTAGTTTCAAAACTCATGTCACCAAACATTGTGCCAATGGCCCAGGAAAGCTCTGAGTTTCATACATCAATCCTAGTTGTCTGAGTTGCAGTAATTTGCTTACCAGCTCAGTCAGCACCTGCAAACCTGCTGCAGGTATTATTACACAGGCTGGTAGCTGGATGATGGCATGAGTCATATCAAGATACCATCATGTTTATGAAATATTGACATATTCATTGTGGTTTCTGCCTCCTGGTGAAGGTGAAATAACAAATAAATCTCTGGCTGTGCTTCACAGTAAACAGTTTATGTTTTTGCCTATAGCACAAAGAATGGGAGAATGAGATTTAAAAGATAGCAAACATTTGTTAGAAATTACGTACTATTATCTCTGTGTTGTAATCACTGGGTTTTACCCAATGGTACCGTGGCCACATCAGAAAGTGTTGAAAGAAAGACTACCAATTTTTTTGTCAATTTCTCAAGCCTCCCTATGATAAGTATTCAACAGCCTCTGCAAATGATATTGTGTTTATGGATAGCTTATATACTACACAAAAGAGGATTTGGCATGGTTTCTGACTTTGCGGTAGCTTCTGGTTGCAGATCTGCTCTTGGGCCCCATCTACATGGCCATATAATTCAGTTTGAAACTAAATATTTATTTATTTAATTTATATACCACTCTTCTCCCCGGGGGGGGGGGGCAGAGTGGTCTTACACAATGGCAGAATTAGATGCCACATATAACACAAAATGTAGTAAAACCAGACAGTCATAAAACACAATTAAAAGCCGATATCCAAATCCAATTAAAATAATAAAAACCATGTGACCATTACAACAGGGGCAGTAGAATTGAGCCGAAAGTCAGAGCCAGTCCGTGTTCAACTTCATATTAATCCAAAGAATCCATCAAGTCATATCAACCCATATCTTAGGATGGGCCAAAGGCTTGGTCCCACATCCAGGTCTTCAGCTGCTTCCTAAAAGACATGAGTGAGGGGGCTTCCCTAATCTCCCCTGGCAAGGAGTTCCACAGCCACTGAGCCACCACCGAAAAAGCCCTGTCTCTTGTCCCCACCAACCGTACCTGTGATGGCAGCAGGACCAAGAGCAGGGCCTCACTTGAAGATCTTAATCTGCGGGATGGCTCGTAGGGGGAGATACGTTCAGAGAGGTAAGTTGGGCCAGAGCCTTTTAAGGTTTTGTAGGCCAAAGCCAGTACTTTGAATTGTGCCCGGAAACTAACAGGCAGCCAGTGGAGCTTCTTCAACAGAGGAGTTGTATGCTCCCTGAAAGGCACTCCAGTTAGTAACCTGGCTGCGGAACATTGGACTACTTCCAGCTTCCGAACAGTCTTTGAAGGCAACCCCACGTAGAGCGTGTTGCAATAGTCCAAACGAGATGTAACAAGAGCATGGACCACCATGGCCAAGTCAGGCTTCTCAATGTACAGGCGCAGTTGGTGCACAAGTTTGAGTTGTGCAAATGCCTCCCTGGCCACTGCCAAAACCTGGGGTTCCAGACTCAACGATGAGTCCAGGAGGACTCCCAAGCCTTCAGAGGGAATGCGATTCCATCCAGCACAGGCTCTAACCCTATACCCTGTTCGGCCTTGCGACCAGGAGTACCTCTGTCTTGTCTGGATTCAACTTCAATTTGTTCACCCTCATCCAGTCCAACGCAGCAGGCAGGCACCAGTTCAGGATTTGGACGGCCTCCTTGGAAGCTGGAAAAAAGGAGTGGTAGAGTTGGGCACCATCCGCGTACAGATGATACCGAACTCCAAAACGGCTTCATATAGATGTTAAACAACAGAGGGGACAGTACTGAACCCTGTGGGACTCCACAAGACAACGCGTGTGGGGTTGAACAGCTGTCTCTTATCAACACCTTCTGGGTACAATCCTCAAGGAAGGACTGGAGCCACTGCAAAACAGTACCCCCAAGGCCCATTCCAGCAAGGCAACCCAGAAGGATACTGTGGTCTACAATATCAAAGGCTGCTTAGAGGTCCAGGAGAACCAGCAGGAATACACTCCCCCTGTCTACAGAGATCATCCAACAAGGAGACCAAGGCAGTCTTAGTTCCAGATTGTGCCAGATCCAAAGTGCATTATATGTGCCTATATGGCAATGTAGATGGGACCTCAGAAACAACTGCACACTGGATTGCATGTCTGAGGACCACAACATCCAAACTTCTGTTTACATAACTAGAGTAAGGGAACAGAACCTCGATAATATTTTCTTTCCTCTGTTAAGGCTTGTTTGAAGACTATCTCTCTCTTTATGAGCCTATTGTGATAATCTGGAGTGGGCCTTCCTGCTGTCCCATCACCTTCTCAAGCATGTTTGGTGGGAACAAGCGAGAGGGCTTTCTTAGTGGCTGCTCCCAGAACTTGGGATTCACTCTCTAGAGAGGCCAGGATGACCCTGTCCTCCTCACCTTTCATCAGATCAAAACATTCCTCTGCCATTAGGCATTTCTAAAATGTAATTGGATTAGGTATGATTGGGATTTTAAGACGGGTATAAAGTTCAAATATATTTTAATTTAATGTTTAATGGTTTTATATTATAGCATAATTGCATTTAAATTATATATTTATGTTTGAATGTATATGCATTGTTTTTATTAGCATCCTTTTATATTTATTGTTAGCCACCTTGAGTTCCTATATCAAGTGTAAGGCAGGATAACAACAAATAATAAAATAATAATAAAAAGACGAAGTCCTCACTGCACATAGTCTACTATGAATCATGTAGACATACATCTGTACGTTAATATCCCTTATGTATCTCCAAAAGAAGAATAACCAGTAATTGAGACATGATTAAAGGGAATAAGATAAGCATCACCAAAACCTCAATAGTCTGGGTTTATACATATTCCCCTCTATCAATTCTTGTAGTGAGAGCACTCTATAACTTTTTCTGCTAAATAACAACCCACTCAATAATATGATTTTATTTTGGGCGGAAAACACACGCTCATTACATCATAGATTAGCAAGTGTCTGTGGATAGTTTTCTCTTTCTTCTTTCTTCTTCACTGAGTTATGCCAGCATGCAAATAACTGCTTTTGAATGGTTGATATTTGTCTTTGGACTTCTTTTGTCTGCCAGTCCAAACTGTCCTTTGGCAGAACTCCATTTAATTTTAAATTTCTCTAGGAGAAAAAACGACACTTTCTCACTTTCTCTGCACTCCCACAAATGGTAAAATTAATGCCACTGTTGGCTTTTGAAATGCACTATTATCTTTTCCCCCAGGTGAGACTCTTCCTCCCTTTTATTCTTTTTGATAATTAGACAGTTGTTGCCGTAAAAGTCAAATTTTTTAAATAGAAAGAATGTTCTCCCTAAAATCTTCCAGTGATAGAAATTCTGGTGTTTGTGTTTGAACAACCATCTGTGCGATCTAGGAATGTAAATTCTTGACTGTTTCTTTCTCTCAAGCAAGGAAAAATAATTATGCAGGAGAAAACAGATATTCCTTTTCAATATTCTCCCTATATTCAAACATCCCAAATTTTTGTGGAGATATTTGTCAGTGAAATAAAACTTATGAGTTTTCTTTGATGGAAAGAAAACAATGCAGATTAATGGCATTAAATTGGTTTATATGGCAGTGTAGAGTCATATAATCCAGTTAAATTGAATTCTGAAATTGCATTATAGGCAGTTAACAAATATATGACAAGCAACTACTCAGCAGAAAAGAGAGACAAATTTGGAACTAGGTAGCTATGCAATAGTTGTCTACAGCTAGTTGTTTTACAGACTTGTCATATATGTTGTGAGTTTTTAAATGCTTGTTATATTTATTAGTAGACATATTCCTTGAATCCCATATAGGTATGAGTAAATGGAGGAGTTAATAGTCAGGATTCATCAAGAGAATTATTTTGCATATAAATAGGGTAGGCAGGGGAAACAGATCTGAAACAAGGATGCCAATTCCCATGAGAGCAGTCATCTTGATTTAAGAATGGAACCTAGAATTCACTAAGGCAGTGAGGAACAAAAACCTACAGTTATCAATTCATGACTATGTATTCTCTGGTCCAGAGGATATGTGAGGACTATGAAAGCCTCAACCCTCATCACATGAGGCGAGAGCTTCATCCTAGGACACTTCCAGGACAGATATAGGCTGGAGTCCCCCAGATCCTATCACATGATGCAGGGCTACTTCTGTCAGGGCTCCATCCTGGCTCTGTTCTGGAAACATCCTAGGATGGAGCTCTGAGAACACAGGTGGCGAACTGTGTTCTCATTAGGTAAGCAAGGGATAGCTCAGGGGGAAGCTGGAAAGTGACGGGTGATGCGGGAGATGTGGGCACAGGACGACGGTTTACCCCACTTCCCACTGGATTTGCCCCAATGCCCCATGGATGCCAGGTTGAGGACCTTATTGTGATGAGGTCCCTAATCTTTACTTACAAAGCAGCAGTAACTATGAGCTGATTGTAGGGGCTGCTAACTGGGAATGGGAGAGACTATGTAACTAGGGAACTATGATTGTTAAACATTTGTAACTGCCATCTAGAATTCCTAAAAAGCATTTGAGTAATGATCTAACACAGTGAATGAAACATATATATTTCTGAACTTTCTTTTATTAACAGAATACTTGGTACCAAAAAGGCATAGAAAGGATAGGAATACATTCTTAAACTCAAAACATAAGCTTTTTTACAAACTCTCCAAACTAACCATATGTGTGTATATGTGAAATGAAAAAAAACAACAACAGGTATTTGTAAATATTGTACTTAAAACCATTTTGAACCTTCTAGAGATTATTTGAAGACTTACTCCAAAAGAAATCCAGGCATGTATTTTCTTTTTACATGCTCGGGTTATCTAGTAAAGTAGGGTTGTCTCTTCTCCCTGTTTCTCTCTGTCTTTCTCTTCATACAAGCTCAGGGGGGATTGTGGAGGCCAATGCTGTTTACTTGCCTATTGTGGGCACGCATGCATGGCTGCAGCAGATATGTTAAAATGGAATCTGCCCAGCTTTGTGTATTGCACTATTTACTGCATAAATGCTGCTATAATTCACTAAAAACATATATGTTTCTCCATCCCTGATTCATCATCTTCCCAGTGCCTATGCTGCCAAAAATTCTTCTAGCTAGATGGAGCACAAGAAAGAAAGGAGGGTCTGTACAGCTCTAATATGGCTGTAAAAGGAAGTCCCTTTGTTAACTGAATTATGCCTCTACATTTTAAAGCATGGTCCATTGTAATTTGATGAATGAAACAGTTTGCAATAATTCCAGTATCAGATAAGCTCAATAGGTCATCAAAATATGTCAGTCCTTTTCAATTGTATTCTCTATTATCATAGCTTGTAATGAGGAATATAGCATTCAATGCACACTCTGCCAGTTTTCATTGCCTATGAAATGAATGTTTACTGTGCACGTACCTTGTTATTGTTCACCCTTCCAAGCAACAGATTTAACCAAGAGTATACTAAAAGATAAATGTCATCATATTCTTAGAATGTTTTCAGTGTGGGAGTTCATAATGACTTTTTGCTTATCTCTGTACCGGGCATAAAACATTCTTTCCAAGAGGACATTCCAGTCTTTCAGCTGTTTCTATGTTCCCATAATTCCGGTGGTTTTTCACTGATATGCCTTCCTTAATTATATGTGTGTAACTATAGCTCCCATTATCCCCAGCCAGAATGTCCAATGGCTGGGAATTTGGGGTGTTCTAGTCCAAAATATTTAGAGGTTACCATGTTAAGGAAGTCTGGAATAGGCTAAGAAGCTTAACAGATTCCAAATGTATACCTGCTAAATTTCATATGATATTGTATGTTTGCATGTTATTTTGATTTTAGCCATACTCTGCTGTACCAAATGTGTTATGAGCTGTAGAGCTAGAAGGGCCCCCACTTTTGCAAAAATGAAAAAACGCAAATTGAAAAATCACTATGGAAGTTGACCATAGAGTGAAGCAAAATGACATAGAGATGCCTAGAAATAACATTTTAATCACATCCATGAAAAAATCAAATCCACAAAAATTAAATCTACAAATGTGTAATATTACATTTCAACTTATTTTGAATACAGTATCTAAGATCTTGGTGGAGAGATACTCATCCATGATGGGCTGATATGCAGTATTTACTTTGTGGCATGTTTTGCTCTCTAGTAACAGACCTATTGATTTAGTGTGACGTATCCTTGCTTTTCCTACCACATTTTCCCTTACTCCTTTCAAAATCTGCCTATAAGCTCATAAATTTCTGAGAACCAGAAGTATCGAAGGGGCTCAGGGTCATATGTTCTATATCTTGTTTTTTTTCTTTGGGGCAGAGCAACCCCAAATCTTGTATTTATTTATTTCTAACCCCAAAAGAGGTGAAAGAGTGAGGATCAGCTGTGCTGATCACTGACATTTAGTATGGAACAAAATGGCCTCAAATACTGTGTGTGCCCCATCTGTTGCAAGAGCAGCTAGAGCCCTCTCTTTCAAGGTTCAGCTCTACAGGTCAAGGCAATGATGCAAAGATCCATATATAAAGCCCATTCCAAATCCGATGGGAGGAGGGACTTTTGCTACAGCTGTAGACTTTTGCAAAATCCCTAATTTCACAGAACTCCGGAACTCTTCCACTCACAAGATTTAATGCCAGCTTTATATTGGCTACCTTTTCTGTACTCTTTTTTAGTAGTCCTAAGTATCCATTGCGCCCATCTGCATATATGCTCCCTTCGCTGTACACCAGGCATAGAGGAATGATTATGACGAATTCCATCAGAAAAGGGAGGGTGGGGGAAGCACTTCCATATTCATGGCATCTGGAAGTATTGGCAGTATAGTCCTTAGTGGTTTGAGGGAGCCCCGTCCTGCCACAAGAAACCCCTCTATTGAGTGCCTTAATTCCCAATTTATGGTGACTCTAAGGCAAACATATCAAGAAGCTGCCTTGACAAGATTTGTCAGAAAATAATATGTCTCAGGGAACACTTCTGTGAAGTTGCCGTTCTGATGCATAGATCAGCTAGACATAAGTCTCAGAGAAATTGGGGAAATTTCACTCAGATAAATCCTTGAACTGCTGCCTAGTACTGTCTAATTAACTCCACATATAATCTTTTAATTAGATAAAATTAAAATGGATATATGAAAATTGATTTCTTTTTAATGGGGTAGTTCCTTGTCAACAATATTTTCTTTTAAAAAAATCTTTATTCAGATAAAAAGTTATTAAACAACACATAAGAAGAAAACTACAAGACTACAAAAAATTAAAGACAATACTAAAGAAAAATATAATACAGTATAAAAACAAAAAACTAAGACCCCTCCCACACAGCTGTATAAAATCCACATTGAACTGGATTATATGGCAGTGTGTACTCAGATAACCCAGTTCAAAGCAGATATTGTGGATTATCTGCCTTGATATTCTGGGTTATATGGCTGTGTGGAAGGGCCATCATTCTAATAAATGGAACAAACACATGAATTCCAACTTCCCAACTAATGGTAATCATCCTCAGGAATATCTATTTTCTTTGAGTACATATATCTTAATTAGCTTCTACAATATAAGAAAATTCTTCTGTAGCTGGCTGGTTGGCTGGCACACATGTTGTCTGGTTATACACATGTGTATGCATACCTTATACATGTTACCTTTGAATGTTGTATCTGTGCTTTTAAACTGCCAACTTTTCATTTGGAGCATGAAACATTTGTCTTCTGCATTTTATTCAGTTCTATACTTCTTGCTTGGTTACATTTATCTAACTCATTTACACACCATCACGTCTGGGGACAGGACCAACGATCTTGCCTTACTGATATAACCATTCAGGGCAGGTCCAGACAGCTAGAAATACATTATACAAACCAGGGGATATTTGCCTTGTTCATATGGGATTTTGTGTTTATTTTTTGACTCAAAAAATGTGTTCAAGCGTGAAAGCTCACCTTATCTAAAAAATCAACAGAAGGCCAAAACATTAGCTCATAACAGATCTCTATGACTAATGTGCAATTTGAATGTTCATGACTAGGTTGTGGTTTTGGCTGATGTGGGCAAATTGGAAATTATCCCCATCATGCTTTTTTAAAAGTCAGCTTCTTTCCCTAAAACACATAACTTTTTCTTGTATGCTTTTACCTATTTCCTAGAAAGAGAAAAAAATCAAATGATCAAGAAAGGATATCAGGTCTGTAATTCTTTCATCCCATTCAGAAATGTGATGGGGACTTCAAAATAGATTCAAAATATAATAATAATAATAAGTTTGATATCTAGTAATGAAATTAGAAATGTTTCCCCACCACCCTTCCTGTCTCCCTCCTCATGCCATAAAAATATGGTTCCGAATACATCAATTTCTTTTTAGTAGGCTTTGTTTTGGTTATATACTCCAAGAAGAGATATATAGCTCTCTACCTAGAAAATGTATTCCAGAGGACTTCAGACAGTTTTAATAAGTAGAATAACCTTTATATCTATTTTTGCTGTAATATATGAAATAATAATGTCTCCTGTGTTCAGTTCACATAGTGGTCTATATTAAAAGTAAACACTTTATCCTTATGTGTTTTTAATATGGAATACTCCAGTGACAGGTAGTTAGTTTCTAATAGTGTGCGGACCAATGGAAATATTCTTGATTATTTTCAGTTGTACCTCATGTTAATAATTTATATAAGGAAAGTTTAACCCAAATTTTATTTGTTTGAGACAATTCTAGACAGCCTTTCAAAATATATTTCTAAGAAAGTGTGCGAAATATGACAAAAACCATTCAAAATATGACAAAATACTTTAATAAAAGATCACAATTAATATTTACAAAAGTGACCTTTGAAATATTTCCTTCCCAATCCTCATTGTTATGCCAAAATGTGTTGATTATAGACATTTAATTGAAAACATACTTTCAGCTGTATTTGGCATTACACTCCTCTGTAGGAAAAATACATCTGAAATGAAATAAATCTCAGGCAGGCCTATTACCCCTGAGACACTGCTCTTAGCTCTGAACATAGGTTTTGTTTATTTAAATTAGGCCGGTCACCTACTGTTCTGTCAAACCTTTTACCTTTCTCAATTTTTTTGTTCATGTCAAGGGCTCTTGCCTTTGATTCAATATTGAGTCTCGTGGAATAGGGAAGAGCTGCCTATTTTCAGCAGCAATACCAAGCCAAGCTACAGGAGTGTTCAGTAAGTAGGATATGTCAAAGGACATATGTCTGATGGAGATGGGATATGAGTAACTCATGTGGAGCACTACAGTGTTTTAAATGCAGTTATGGATACTGCCAATAAGCCACATTCTACTTAAACATGGTGTCTCATTTATTAGTTAGACTGTTACAATGGTTGGATTTTTTAATACCCCCAAAGCTTCTCTTGTGCTCGTATAAGGCAGGGAATTTGGTGTGGTGCCGGGTCTGCTCAGTCTGGCAGGGATGTTCATTAACTTCAATGATGCCTGCACACATGTTATGTGTCAATATTAAATTTTGGTGTTGCTCGAGAGGCTAGTCAAATCCTAGCAAGAGCTAGTAATGGAAAGGGGAAAAGCTGGATGTATACCACAAAAATGCACACTGGGGCAGATAGTTTGAACTAAAGTGATGGCTTGCTGGAAAGTTAAGTGCTCTTGTGAATTCCCAACAGTTAGGTTTTAGAGGAGTCTGTCCAAAAGAAACCCAGGGGTTTTTCCATTCTTTTGGCAGTTGTACAGCCCTTATAATAATGAATTGTCAGGCTTTTCTCCCACTCTTTGGCACAAAGAATGTGCCTTCTCTCAGCGTCAGACATGACTGACATTTTCCTCCCACCACTTTATTATTTCTTATAAAATATTTTCGCTGCACTAACATGCTGGAGCTCCTGTTCTCCAGGCTGGCTCAAATTCTTCAGCCCTAGCGTCATGGTAATCAGGACAACAATAACAGCAAAAGGCTTTGATATACATCTGCGTGGTTAAAAGCCACTCCACATCTGAATGACAGGTCACAAAGGAGGGATTTGATGTATTCAGTCAACACCAGGCTTTGTACCTTCCAATCTTGCCTTGAGAAGTAAAATGAAAATGACTAAAAATATGGGAATGGGGTAGCAAAATACCCATATCAGTTTTATGCCATTTGCTGTTGAATCCTGGCACAAAGACCAACCCTCATCCTCTCTCCTTTTCTCTCTTTCATAGAAGTGTACTCCAAAAGAGAGCATGACTCATACTGTCCACTGAAAAGATTATCCATTTATTTATTTAGAGCATTTATATCCCACCCTTCAACCAAAAAGGGCTCCTAAAGTGGCTTATAAATGGTTAATTCAGGGATAATATCTGAAGGACTGTCCTGAGGCATACAATCTAATATCCCACTCACATTTGATTCCTGCACTTTCCATATATAATAAGATTCTTGTGATGAACGTTTTTGAAATCCCACTAAAGACATTGAGTAGCCTGAGGTACTAGATGGCACCATATTGTTCTTCTGCCCTGTGGAGTCCATGTCATAATATAAATCAGAACTCTATGCTATGAACTATACAAGGATAGTCTCAAAGCAGTCTCCATTCCTGGGTTGAGTTATTACTTTCTGTAATGTGAAATAACACACACTTTATGTCAAACATTGTCAAAAGCTGTAAATGTTATACTGTTCCCTTTTTCAGCAATGGCAGGCAGCAACGTGGGAAAGAGTTGAGGAAGTGTTCAGTGAGATGACATCAGTGTTTACTTATTTACATTTGTGTGTCTCCATAAAGTCCTATAGGTTAGTTATAACAACCAAGCATAAAAACAATTTGGATACCAAATAGAATATAATTACTGTAACATGGGAAGGTGTTTTGAAATCTAATAGTACCTTTGAGCCTAAAGGGGGAGGAAGTAATTTATTGCATATGACTTTATGGACTGAGTCCATAAAAGTTTGTTTTAGAAATTTCATCTCTGCAGTTAGTCTCAGGGGTGTTCCTGGATTCCTTGATGCCTTTTAAAGATTAGCACAACTATCTCTTTGAATATTTAATGTGAGAACGAAAATATAATGCAATAAGTAATGAAAAAGTATGGAAAATTCACAACATGACTTAGGATAGCTGTCCCTATGCCTCACAGACTGAGAGGTTATGAGTGTGCTTTTGAAAAGCATCTCTGTGTTGCTCATAAGATATAGATCACATCTGTCTCTCCTGCTACAACTCCTACAGATTATAAATCTGCTTTCTCTCGCCACAATTCCCTAGTCTTTACTCCTGCTCTTGATGTATCACTTACTCTCTAGCCACCTGTAACTTTGCCCTTTCCTGTTTGTCTTTCCTGTATATGCTCATGTATAAGTCTAGAAATTTTAGTCAAAATGTCAACCTGAAAAACTTACATGGGTTTCTCAACTTTTATAAAAAGTAACCAGCCCTTTCTTTGAGTAAAGTGGTTAAAGGGCAGACCTTAGTCCATACCAGCAAAGCCTAAAAGAACCACCAACCTCTCTACTTTCTCTACCACGACCCTATTTTTGGCATTTTTGAATGTCTAGGTGGGAAAATGGGAGCACCAAGAAAATAGAGGATTTCAATACTTCTTTTATACTCTGCAAGGAAGAACTAAGCTCTCATCTTTGGTCACTGTACTCAGAGAAAAGGTGTTTCCTTTTCAGTAATGAATTATGTGCATTAAATTTCATCAGGAAATGATGAGACCCAGTTTTTTGAACTGAACACGCCTACCTGTATTTTATAATATATTTTATGAATATTGATGTAAGTTAATAATATTTTTAACTGATTTATATTGCACTGTATAATTTTTATATATGCGTTTTATTGTAAGCCGCCCTGAGTCCCCTGTTGGGTGAGAAGGGCAGGATATAAATATTATAATAAATAAATAAATAAATATCCTCTTCTCCAAGTATAATGGTGAATAACAAGTTGGAAAAATGATAGTGACAGTGGCAGCCAGGATAGCTGGAACCTGGAGAGTGCTCTGGCACTTTCCCATTTCCACAAAATAATGCTTGATGTATCCGTGTCATATCAAAATCCAGTAGTTTGGCCCCCAAGCCTAACCATGACTTATACAGTAGAGTCTCACTTATCCAACACTCACTTATCCAACGTTCTGGATTATCCAACGCATTTTTGTAGTCAGTGTTTTCAAAACATCATGATATTTTGGTGCTAAATTCATATATACAGTAATTACTACATAGCATTATTGCGTATTGAACTACTTTTTTTGTCAGATTTGTTGTCTAACATGATATTTTGGTGCTTCATTTGTAAAATCATAATCTAACTTGATGTTTAATAGGCTTTTCCTTAATCTCTCCTTATTATCCAACATATTTGCTTATCCAACATTCTGCCGGCCCGTTTATGTTGGATAAGTGAGACTCTACTGTACAAGAAGTGCAGTTATACATCAGTATACAGGATGACTATTTCCTCATTTGCATTACATTTGGCAGAACTGGAAAAGGTGTTCTTTAGGGACTAGATGTTTCAAGTCTCTTTTTGTGGTCACACATCAGATGGTCTTTGCTTCCTATGGACCCCACCATTATTCAAATATTGGATATGGGATAACAGTAGACATTTGGGTTGTGCACGACCACAGGCATTTGCATGAAAATACATATTGCTTAAAAAGTCAAGACGCCTTATTGGCATTTTGTTAACCTCTAGGTATATTTAGGTGGCTTCTAAATGTGTTCAGATTAACATGTATTGGCTTGTTTTCCTTTATGAGTCAATCACTATGTCTATGCAGGTAGCAGCCTGAAATAGTAAAAGGCTGAAGTAATAAAATTGAATGCACTGTTTCAGAATGCAGGTGGAGACATCGCATTCAAGTGATTAAATATTCCCTTCAAATAGAAAGCCAGCAAATAAAAGGATAGCTAAAACATTCCCAGTGGTTAATGATCTTATTTATTTGATCTTTAGTCCTCATTTCCTTTATTGAAATGCTCAGAGCACTTCAATAAAAGCATAGAGGTGAAAGCATAGATCGCAAATATTTTAAGTCACAAATTACAAACAACAGAAAAAATAATAAATTATAAATGTCTACAACAATTGTCAAAAGAGCGCTACAAACAGCAAAAAAGAAAAGAAAAGAAAAATCAAATATTTGTTAATTCCCTGAAATTGCACAATACTTGTTTGAAACAGATGTCTGAAATACAATAATGTGTAAGGCAAGTGGATCCCTAAAAGAATAACCTAGCTAATTTTACAGCTGCAGATACTTGTTCTCGAAAGCAAAGACTCAGAAATATTACTTCAAAGTGGTATAAGCCATTCCTTTTACTTTAGCATTCAGCCCATCTCATTCCCATGCCACTCTGGGACGTTTCAAGGCCCAGGCTCTTTCAATTAATAAGAAAGCACTATTTGTAATCGTTGTCGTCTCACTCGTTCAGTCGTTTTCGACTCTTTGTGACCTCATGGACCAGTCCACGTCAGAGCTCCCTGTCGGCCGTCACCGCCCCCAGTTCCTTCAAGGTCGAGCCAGTCACTTCAAGGATACCTTCCATCCATCTCGCCCTTGGTCAGCCTCTCTTCCTTTTTCCTTCCATTTTCCCCAGCATCATGATCTTCTCCAAGCTTTCCTGTCTTCTCATGATGTGGCCAAAATACTTCACCTTTGCCTCTAATATCCTTCCCTCCAGTGAGCAGCCGGGCATTATTTCCTGGAGGATGGACTGGTTGGATCTTCTTGCGGTCCAAGGCACTCTCAGGATTTTCCTCCAGCGCCAAAGTTCAAAAGCGTCTATCTTCTTTCGCTCAGCCTTCCTTATGGTCCAGCTCTCGCATCCATAGGTTACTATGGGGAATACCATTGCTTTCACTATGCGGACCTTCGTTGCCAGTGTGATGTCTCTGCTTTTCAGTATTTTATTGAGGTTGGCCATTGCTCTCCTCCCAAGAAGTAGACGTCTTCTGATTTCCTGGCTGCAGTCTGCATCTGCACTGATCTTTGCACCTAGAAATATAAAGTCTGTCACTGCCTCCACGTTTTCTCCCTCTATTTGCCAGTTGTCAATCGGTCTGGTTGCCATGATTTTGGTTTTCTTGATGTTTAACTGCAGCCCGGCTTTAGCACTTTCTTCTTTCACCTTGTAATAGCTGCCTAAAAATAGTAAAGGTTCAGATAAGAAACTAAAGCCAACTACATAGTCTGTTCCTAGAACTAACAGTAGATGCTGGAAAGATGGGAATTGATCAGACATCATCAAACTCTAACTCTCCTGCTGTTTTGGCCTTCAATTCCCAGAAGCCCTAATCAGCTTGTGCAATGGTCAGGAATTCTGGGAGTTAGAGGCTGAAACAGCTGGAGGACTAGAGTTTGAAGATGCCTGATCTAGAACTTGGAAACTTCTAGAAGTGCAAACTTCTTTACCTATAGAATGTATTCCAGAGGATCTTGGATATTGTTAATAAATAGAATGATGCATCCAACAATAACATCCCCTCTGTTTGCAATTAAATTTGATTCAATATCATTTGACTAATTTATGCCAAGAAGATGACTCTTTTAACAGAAATGAATCAACGATTAAGAACTCAAGGAAGTTAAAGACAATAAAAAATCATATCACAATGGAACACTTTTTAAATCCAATGAAACTAAAAGCCCTTAGAGATGGAGATAGTCTTAATATCTTTTAAGGTAAACTACCATGCTTTGCAGGTTCCAGCTGTATTTACCTCTGATAACTTGGTCCTGCATGCATACTATTGCTTGAAAATGCAGTCATGAAGTGATGAACACTGATATGTAAGCCAGCTGTTAGATGCAAGTAATGTGTGAAAAAATGTCATCAGTCGATCATGTTGTTCTTCCATGCCCAGACATCTAGCATAATGAGGTTTACTTCTTGGAGCACAGATGACAACTCTCAACATTTCTCACTACCCTGATTTTATTGTTATCACCTTTGCAAGGTTAAAGGGTCATGTTGCTTCTAATGGATACAGAGCATAAAATGTCACAAGTCCTTTCTTTTTGACATTAATTGTGTCATCCCTTGCTCCACTATTACTGTATTGAGATGACACCTGACCTACAGCAACAACCTTCTCTTCTGTAAAGAGAAGTGCAGAGCTTTACTTCCTAAAAGCTACTAGATTTGTACCCTTTTTTATCCTGACCTCTTGTAAAATAATGAGCTTATCTCCAACCAAGAAGACATTGATTAACTGGTAGGGCTATTAGGTTGAAAGAAGAAATGCCTGGGTTACAATTGCAAGATAGCAGAAACCTTTTTCCAAAGCACATTGTGACCTGAATAAATAGCAAAATATTTTGTATTATAATTGTTCAAACAAATATCAATTGTAGGTCCTTAGGCAAATGGAGAGAACTCCATTACCAGATAGCAGATTTCTTCAGTGTCTAGCCAATAGCCAAAAGTTGTATTAAAAATAAATGTTAAAAACTGGAGAAATGTGTTCTGTGTATAAAATACAATATATTTTGGGATTAGAATTCAAATATTTGTTTACCTTTCTAACAAGAAACAGTTCTGCAGCACCATACAAACTTATGCATTAATTTTGTATGGGTTTTTACCGACCAGAATCCACTTTGTTGGTGTTTTCTTTAGCTGATCATGGCATGTTATGCATAAAGAAAATCTGCTGGCTATATACTTATAACATCTGTCTGCTAGCATGGCATCTGGTTGGGATGCAGCATGCATATGATATGTGCTTGCCTGTCAGTTCATGGATTAGGACACCAGCTACCCAGCGCAACTACATGGGTTAGTGCTGTTCATTGGCTTCTGGGTGACTTTAGTTATATTAAATGGAAATTTTGCAAAATTTCAAAATGCAGTAAGAACTTTGAATGTGTCAGACTATGTAAGGGAATGCAGAGTGTAAAATCAGAGAAAACAAATGAATGGAAGCAAAAAGGCAGACAAGGAACAGAAGAGAAGCAGAGGCCAATGTTAGATTATTCTTCTCATTCTCAAGGGCAGGTTAATGCATTCTTCAGGATGCTCCATCATTCTCACAAAATCAGCAGTGCTGCAACTAATCAATCTGAAGATCAACAAGAAAGAGATTGAAAAGCACCTTGCTCTGAAAAAGGTGAAGAAATACAAAAGACATCTAAGAACCCCAGGAGATACAGCCAATTCTACATGCATAGACAATTCAGTAAGCTATGAGAGAGCATGATACAGAGGATGCGCAGCAGTCAGAAAATAAAGCCTATCCACCTGAATTCACCTCCGGTTAGCTGGAACACAGATTTGGGAAATTAAGAGAAGTTACAAGCTAACCAAAAATGTTTCAGTTATCACTATTATAAAAACAGACTGCTTTGTAGATTGCTTTTGCTTTAAGGACCAACACTATAAAAATCTGATAACACGTTATCACGCAACTCTTTATTGTTCTTTTTGAGTCAAGAATGTCCACTACCAGAGCTTGGAAGAATTATATTTTTGAGATATACCTCCCAGAATCCATCAGCCAGCTTGGCCAGTTGTTAAGCTAGCTGGAAGATTCTGGAAGTTATATTCCAAAAATGTTAACAGTTCCAGCTCCTTATTCTAGTTTACCTGTAAAGGGTGGGACTCTCATAGTTGACCTAAGAAATGCCCTGCCTGAAATAGACCATATTTTTCCTTTGCATTTCATCTTCAAAACATGGCAGAATAACATGACAATTCCACACACAACAACCTATTGAATTCAGCTGCACTGAATTGTCTATGCATGTAGAATTGGCTGTATTTGCCAATTAAAGATAACGTCTCTTCCAAGTTTCTCTACAGGGCTAGTTCAGCTACTGAATGCCCCATGTGAAAAACAATCTAAATTAAATGAAAACTGTGTGATTTGAATTCTTATGGAAACGGAATGATGACTTGCTTAATTGTGTATCTATAAATGTTCAAGAAAGGAATCCAACTGTCAGTCAGGATCTTGTACAATATTTCAAGCATAGTTGTCACATCATAATAGAACTGTCAGAGCCCATTTATATCATCCATATGAGCCTTGCTTATAATATGTTTGTTTAATATGATTGACAGGAGCTGATCTAATTCTAACTATCTCATTGGCTTTAGCAACACAGAATTGAGGATTGATTGTTTTAGAACGCTTTTGTTAAAGCATTTATGCTTCCATTTCGGAAAAGAATGTGTTTCTCATTTAGGTATAAATATATATTTCTAAAATGTGACTAAGTTGGTAGAAATGTTTGTGAATGCTGATATTTGCTTATTTAGACAGGTGGAAAAAGAGAAAGTAAAACAGTGTCTTAGACTTACTCAGCTTCCTTCAAACTAGGTAAAATTATTTGGTTGTTATGGTCATTGTTGTTTTTTATTGTTGTTAGTATCGTTATTGAAAACCTTTATCTGCAATAAGAAGAGATTGGACCAGCTACTGTTATCAGAAGCAAATGAGTGGGCTGAAAGCAAAAGCAGACTCTGTTCAGTGCACTGCCCTTTGTTTTCAGCCATACTGGAGGGATGCTCTGACCACAATAGAGCATATCCTAAAGAAGTCCTATTAATGAGAATGAGTTGCCTCCTTTTGGGATTCCCACATGCCTCTAATCCTTTCCATTTTACCCTGAAATATTAGCTGTCAAGCTCCCACCAACAGGTTCCCACTGACCTCTTCTAGTGAAGAGGGAAAAAGAGATTGCTCCAGCCCTCTCCAACTTGAGCTGGGATCTCTTGACGTTGTAGATGCCAAGTCCTTCTCAGCTTCCTAGTTCTACTAAGACAACACTGTTATCACTTACTAATTGGCTATTGAGAGCACTGAACTATTGCATGACCTTCCAATTACCACTAAGCATGCCCACATTAGAGTCAAGCATTCCCTTTGTCGAAGCAGATAGTAATTCATCTGTCCCCTTTGTGCACCTGGAAATCTTTCTTCTAGGTGCCTCTCCAGTTTTTGCTTAATGTAATTGCTCTTAGGACTCCCTTGCGGTTTCAAAAAACGATGCTGCTAGCATGAATTCAGCCTGACTTACTTGGGAAACATTAGGCTTCAGATGCCTTTTTGCTGCACATGCACGCAACATCTTTTTTCACCAATCTCTGTCCAGCAGAGCTTTCTTGTGGTTGAGGCAGGCCTGCTCTGTCAGTTTTATTTTGGATTCACTCTCACTGTGTTTTGGATTCACTTCAATCCCTGACTCACTTGTGTTTTCAGAAAGATAATAAATAAGAAAGGCTATACCTTTATGCCCCATTTATCTCTCCTGTCACTTTTTCTGTTTCTACTACTTCTTCCCGCTATTAGGAATCTTCAGTCACATACTACCAACACACGAAGTCCTAATTCTATTTTTATCTGGAGTAAGCTCATTGAGTCAACTGATGAATCAAGATTTGCACAAATCTCATTGATTGAATTCATCTACTCGGTTCAGGATTAGTAATGCTGTATGGGCCCATGTTTCCACTATACTCTCCCTTTCTTTAAAACACACTTTACAATGTTATTTCAACCCAAAAGAGCTACATGTCAGTGGAGGTTTACCTTCCTCTGCCTTTCAGGCCTTATAATTGACCTGACAATGCAAGGTGCCATTTTTAGGCTACTTTGAATTCTCTAAATTAGTGCATCTCACATTTCTGTTATGGGGATATGAATTCGGACCCCTTCTCCAATATATAAGAGACTGCTACCATATTTATGCCTAATGACTACAACTATTTCTTTTTTCCAGAAACTTACTATGGATTGGCATTGATGATTTATGGACCAGAACAACTAAAATGGGCCATAATTTTGAGTAGTACTGCTCTAAATCATTGTATCAATTAGGAGTAGAAGTCATGAAGCATTCCTGATGTTATTGTACTACATGTACCAGCAGACGCAGAAGCATATCCAATGGAAAGGAGCCTTGGAAGTCATAGTCCCACACTATTGCATAATTCCCTGAAATGTTAGAAAGTATTCATATGACCAGATTATAGGCAGACAATCATCCATATGAAGAGAGGGTTTGATAAATGCTCAGTTTATGGAACCTTAAATTTTCACACACACATTTGAAGTGCATGAAATTCAGTGTATATATCTTCTGAGGGCCCTGCCACACAGCCATTTAACCCAGAATATCAAAGCAGATAATCTACAATATCTGCTTTGAACAGGCTAATTAAGATATGTACTCGAAGAAAATAGATATTCCTGAGGATGATTACCATTAGTTGGGAAGATGGAATTCATGTGTTTGTTCCATTTATTAGTATTATGGCCCTTCCACACAGCCATATAACCCAGAATATCAAGGCAGATAATCCACAATATCTGCTTTGAACTGGGTTATCTGAGTCCACACTGCCATACAATCCAGTTCAATGTGGATTTTAAACAGCTGTGTGGAAGGGGCCTGAGTGCATAAATACCGTCAACATTGTAAAGTTGCCAATTTGTTTTAAAATGTTTTGGAATCTTCTCTTCATCTTTTAAGCATCGGAAAAGAGGGTTCCTCCCAGCCTGTCACTGTGTAACTTTGTGCATACATAGGGTAAGGTGAGAATCCACTGACAAGGATTTTGCTTTTGCAGATTTGATTATTTATGGATTTGATTAATATGGTACCTTCCACTGGAAGTTAACCACAGAGTTCAACTGGAGGAGCTTTAGATCTCCAGAGATGTGTTCTCTCAGATTATTAAAAACCCAACCATTTTTAATCAATGTATTCCCACTTTCAGAGGGTCCTATGCCCTTAACACCAGCAAATATGGTGGGCCAGCTTTCAAAGTTTATTTTATGTCAGAAATGTATTTTTTTCAAGTTAATTAGATTCAAGAAAAAATAAATCATTGCACAATGAAGAACTTTTGACATATTTTAATGTTGCTTTAAATCTATGGATTCCAACCATTTCTTTGTACAATCTCTTATATTCTTGCTTCTAAAATGTGGAAAACTACCAACAAAATATATTTCTGTACAGTGTCCTCTGCTTTGAAGATCCCTATGTCTGTGCTTATTTGCTCTAGACATAGCTTGAGGAGAGCGAAGGTTTTGCTGCAAGCTGGGTTGACCCAGTTATTGCAGGACTGGTCTATTACTATTGAACTTACTTGTGGCCTCTGACCATTTGCTATAATTACATTCTTTTTCTTCCTGTGTACCATTTATTGCTCTGAGAACCTGCAGGTCCAGTAGCTCCCTAGTGACTTACACTGTTTGCTTGTAGACTCTGTACCGGATAGAATTCGTATTGCTTTCTTACTTGTTCTCTACTCCAACTTTGTATGATACCAAAAGTTTGTACAAATGTTCATGTCTTTGTAGCAATGATTGGTTCTTTCCTCTAAGCACAACCATCCATTAACTGAGTAGAGTGGATAACCTACCTTTCAAAAAGGTCTACATGAGCAACTATTCATAGCAGTCGATATGTTTTCAGTTCCTCTAGGACTAAACTTTTAATGTATTCCAACATGAAGAGTTTCATTGATATATAGTATTTCCCTAGCTATATCGCTAGCTATTTTAAATTATTTCTGCATTATCACATGCGCAGAATTGTCTACAGTGTTGCTTTATCAATAGAGTAAATATGCATGTGGGATACTGGACCTTTTCTGAACTGAAAGTATAACTCACAAATATCCCCATAATGAGGAATGTTCTGTCTTTAGCAAATTCTTTTATGCATCTAGAAAACTTAGATTTAGACACTCCTGACATAACTTGAAGAGGTATGTCTTTGTAACAAGAAACATGGTGGCTTTTTTAAAAAAGGCTTTCCCAAAATGAATGATCAGCAACTTTATGTTGGAGATAATTTCATAAACTCTGGACTTATCTCAGTCATTTTTTTTACCCATGTGTGTTTATGTGTATTCCCCCATGATTTTCCCATACTTTTTTAAACAGAAGGCAAGCATCATGTTGGGAATGACTGCATTATATAGCTAATTAATTTAGTCATTCTTGCAGGTTTAGGCTCTGATTAATTAGGCTTGCTGCTTCGTCAAATATGTATGTATGCTCAGGTTGCAATTCTTTAATGAAACAGCACCTACTCTGCATAAAACAAAACCTTTTGTAGCACAACTACAGGCACTCTAATGACTCATACCCTCCATTCCAATTAAGGTTGCTGTCTGACCTGCTTTTTGCCAATCAACTCGGTTTTTAATAAAACTAGTGCTTCAATGTTGGATAATGGGCAACTTTAAATATAAATGATTTAAGTCCATTAATGCATGCAAATGAGGAATAGCTCTTTTCTTTATTGAGAGGGGCCAACCATCATCTTGGCTCCCTATAGAACAGATGCCCACAAAACAGGATGTATCCAGCTAGGTTTTCCCAGTAAAAGCTGGAGTCTTAAAAGGTTTGTTCTACTAGTCTTCAAAAGCAGGGAGGGAATAACTCCTTTGGAGTGGTGATGCTGCTCTCCAGTGTAGCTGTTATATGGCTCTGTATATTTTATAGTAGACTGCAAGGGTTAGTAAAAGCAAAGAATACAGGTTAGCATTGGGTATAGTATTATTTATATGCTTTGTGTAGCACAGAAAAAGTAATACACTAAATGTTTTGTTTCTACTTTGAGCAGATTTCTCCTAGCAATACAGATTCCTGTTTCTCACTGCATGTGAAAAAAGAAAAAAGAAAAGAAGAGCGAGGCATGATTTTTATATGCCTTTTCTCAATTGTACTCATTTTCATATTCTCATGAAGCAGCATGCCAGCTTCATATTGTAGCTAACTGTATCTGTTTTACTCATGGTTAAAAATATAGTTCCGCAAAAATATAGTGTGTCATCAAAATCAAAACCTAACTTGGGAAGTTGTGAGGTTCCCCTTCAGATGAGACATTTGGGGAATTCTGTGAGAAGCAAAACCAATTTTAAAAAGACATGCTTATTTTTCTTAGTGGCAGCGTGGTCATTCTCTGGAGTCTGTTTGATTTAAAATCAAATTCCTGTATGTATTTGAAGATTTTGGCTTAAGATGAATGTATCAGGATTTAAAAAAATTAATAAGTTTGCTGGAATTCATTACACTACTGAAATGATACATGTTTGTACATCAAAAAATGGTTTCCTCTTGATGATGAAAATATATAGTGAACAAAGTGGAGGAAAAAACAAAAATTTGACAACAATAACCAAACCACTGCCACGAAGTTTAAAATTTGGTAAAATTACAGTTACATTAATGATATAATCAAAACTGAAGAAGCAACAAGTCCATTCTATTCTAAAGAACTGCAAAGAATGATCAGATAAGCAAAATGCAATTGAAATAACATTTCTTGTCCACAAAAAGCTCGGATAATTGGGGCAGCCTGCACAAAATTTAGCAAGTACTCATATCTTGTTTAAGGAATGTGTCCTGTCCAGCCCACTGAAATGATGATCCCAGGAAGGAAGAGATGATTTCCAAATGCAGACACTTCCAGTTTAACACACACCCACACAAAAGCCACATAAATGTGGAGAACAATCTAACATGTGCATTGTGAGCCACACATTCAGAGGAGACAAACTGGATACAAACAGTATCAGTGCCATGTACAAAAAGTCATAAAACCAGTGGAGGAAAAGGGGGAAGGTTTGAAAGACATGGAGGAATGGAGTGGAGATATGAGACTCAAAAGCACTTTCGCCACTATGAACACCAATCCATATTAACATGAAGGGAGAAAATATGGGCAACAAACTTAAGCAAGATTTCCAAGAAACTTAAAGAGTATAAGAAGATTACCTTTCTTCACTTTGCAGAACTCTAGTGGAGCTTTTATATTTTACACCTGCAGAGTAAAACTGCATAAACAAGGAGGTAAAACAAAGCAGGTTAAAAGGTGAATAAAACTTCACCTGGCAAATAGAATTAGTTTTCCCTTCCACCACTTCCCTTTATTCTTGCTGTCTCTCACACACCGCATCTTGAGATATAGACCTGTCAGAAACAAGGCATAGGGGATTGGGATGGTATAAGGCAGGGAAGACGGTTAACAGAGTTTTGGCACACTTCCCAGTATAATCATGGCATAATGAAAGCTAAGGCAAGGGAAGCTTTATGAATACGGGCCAGACAGACACAGATGTGCAAACACACACATACCGTTTCCCAGGTACAGTCAGTGATATCAAGGACTGAATGTGCCTTTCTGGCCAAAACAAAGTACGAAACGATTTTAGGGAAGCGGGAATAAAACCTATCTAATAAATAGTATTTAAAAAGATCGCTCCCCTTGCTTTATTTAATTTTACTTCACAGAATACATATTTCAGCTAACTCCCTTTGCCACAGATGTTTGAGAATACAGAAAAAAAATTAAACAGGCTCTACCAGACAAAGATTTATTTTTTTCTCTTTGAAGGTTTATGTTTGTAAAAGAAATAAAAAAACCCCACACCTTCTGCAGTGTTTTGGTATCTGCTTCCCTCTTCTGGCAAACAACTGAACTAACATTTAGAAATACTCTGACAGGCTTTTACTATGGTAGCATTAAGAAAACCCAGTGATATTTATGGGATCACCATAAACCAACAGGCAACTTGAAAGCATCCTTCTTACAGGATGGTTTCTCCTAGGAAGTGTGATCAATGCAATCCCTGCCAGGTGTTTTCCCATTAAGGGAAACAGATATGTTTGATATGCTTCTGTTGTACAAGCAAACCAATTGTAACCCTTTAACCTATGTCATTGGTTAATTGTTTCATATTGTTGTCCTTAAAGAACTGTAGGTTTTTAGGACATAGAGAAACAATTTACTACTTTTTACGAGAAACTATATACAGAGGATAGTATTCCTAAGGAAAAGGTAACACAGTATCTTGGCCTACAGGATATTCCAAGAATTACTGAGAAACAAAGAGAAATTTTGAATAGGGAAATTTCCGAAGAGGAAATCAGTAGAGCGATTAAAAGATTACCAGCAAACAAAGCGCCAGGGCCGGATGGGCTGACATCACAATACTATAAAATTTTCCAGGATATACTAATAATTCCATTGCAGAAAGTGATGAATAGTATTTTAGAAGGGAAAAACCCCCCGCAAACATGGAAAAACGCGAACATTGTCGTCATACCCAAAGATAAAGCAGAGAATACTAAGATCCAAAATTATAGACCGATATCGCTTCTAAATTCCGATTATAAAATCTTCGCGAGCATTTTAGCTACTAGGCTAAAAGAGGTACTAATAGAAAGAATTGAAGAGGACCAATCAGGGTTCCTGCCAGGAAGGCAAATGAAGGAGAACATAAGAAACATCCTGAATGCCATCGAATACTACGATAAAAACAATCATAAGGAGATCGCGTTTTTATTTCTAGACGCCGAAAAGGCGTTTGACAATATTAATTGGTTTTTCATGACGGAAATCTTAAGAGAAATGGATGCCGGGTTTTATTTCTCAAATGCGATAAAGGCGATCTATTCCAAACAAACGGCTAAAATTATAATAAATGGACAGCTGTCTAACACTATAAGCATAAATAAGGGAACTAGACAAGGGTGCCCCCTCTCCCCTTCCCTATTCATTATGACTTTAGAAGTTTTATTGAATGCTATTAGAAAAAATAAGGATTTGACAGGTCTTCGCACCAAAAACTATAGCTATAAAATACGAGCATTCGCGGATGACGTAGTTTGTTTAATCGAGGATCCCCTAAAGCAATTTAACAAATGGTGGGCGACAATTGAGAAATATGGTGAGGTGGCAGGTTTTAAAATCAATAGGAAAAAAACCAAGATATTGTCCAAAAATATGCCATGTACAAGTAAAGAGATATTACAAAAAGAAACGGGAATAGAAATTGTTAAAAAAGTTAAATATTTAGGGATAGAAATAACGGCAAGCAATGCCCAACTTTATTCGAACAACTACGAAAGGAAGTGGAGAGAGGTAAAAGAAAGAATGAGCAGCTGGAGATCACTTCAACTATCTCTGCTAGGGAAAATTGCCGCAGTCAAGATGAAGATTCTACCGGATTTAATTTTTCTTTTTCAAAACTTACCGATTGTAAGGAAAAATTCAATATTAATTGGCTGGAATAAAGAAATAAGGAAATTTATCTGGGGAGGAAAAAAGCCCAGAATAAGGTTCAAATACTTAAAAGATGATATAAGAAGAGGTGGTATGGGTTTGCCCGACCTCCACCTGTATTTCGATGCAGCGGCCCTGAGCTGGGTCAAGGACTGGGCCACCTTAAAAAAGAGAAAGACACTGGCACTGGAAGGACAAGACTTAAATAAAGGGTGGCACAGTTATCTCTGGAGAGGGAAAACTAGTAAAGATAAAGCTTTTAATAACCATTACTTGAGAGTAGCGCTCATGGGTATCTGGCAGAAATATAAAATAAGATTCTACACGAAGACACCATTGTGGCTGTCACCACTCGAAGCAGAACACATGAGGGAACTACCCAGGGAAAGGTGGTTGACATATAAACAACTGCTGAATCTGAGAAATCAAGAAACAAATCTTAAATCATATGAAGAAATAAAAAAATTAGAACCTTCCCTGACGTGGCTAAACTATTGGCAAATTAAGGAGAGCTATAAAGTGGATAAAAAGGAAGGGTTTGAAACTAAAGATACATGCTGGGATAGAATACTAAAAGCAGATACGAAAATAATAAAACTATTGTACCAGCAGCTATTGATGTGGGACACGGAAGAAGTTCAGGTGAAAGAGGCCATGGTTAAGTGGGCGAAAGAGGTAGGACATTCAATTAACTTAGCAGAATGGGAGAAGATATGGAAGAGGAACTTAAAATTTACGTACTCAACAGAACTGAGGGAAAACTGGTACAAGATATTTTATAGATGGTATATCACACCGGAAAGACTTGCGAAATTCAGTAAGGGAAAGGGAGATAGGAAATGTTGGAAATGTGGAAAACACAATGGAGACTTTATGCATATGTGGTGGGGATGTAAGAGAATAAAAAAGTATTGGCAAGAAATTCAAAAAGAGATGGAAAAAATACTTCAAATTAAATTTGATTTAAAACCAGAATATTTTCTCTTAGGGATTACAAATTTCCATATGGACCTTAACACTGAAAAGCTCTTTACATATATGGTAACAGCGGCTAGGATATGTCTAGCGAAACTATGGAAAACGAAAGAAATTCCCTCAGTGGAGAAATGGACTGTAAGATTAATTGACATTAAAAATATGGACTTACTAACGCAAAAAGTGTCACAAAACGCGTTAACAAGACAATGGACAAACTGGGACAAACTGAGACAATACTTGAAAAAGGACAAAATTGAACTGTTATAACTATGTTTATTGAAACCGCAGGCAAATGTGATATATGGATGTTGTGCTGGAGAGAAAGGGGAGAGGAGAAGAAGCATAGGATGATGCGACGCAGACGATCTTGGAAGTGAATAAATCCCCCTCCCCCATTCCCTTCTTTTTTCTTTTTTTTCTTTTTTTTTCTCCTTTTTTTTTTTTCTTCTTTTCTTTTCTTCCTTTTCTTCTCTTTTTTTCTTTCTTCTCCCTATGTTTTTATAATACACTCGAGCATTGTACTGTTTCGTGAAAACTATAAATAAAATATATATAAAAAAAAAAAAAGAACTGTAGGTTTTAAAAAGTTTCAAGCTGATCTGGATGGTGTTTCTACACTAGAAGCATAAGACGAAATAACAGTTCCTCGTGGAGAATGGTTTTGCAGTCATTACACATTGAGTCACTCTTGCCAATAGCTTGATATGCATCTTCACGATTCACAAGGAGGGCTTCTTAGCATCATTTCTCCACAGCTAAATAAGCAAAAAGTTACATAAGGTGCATCATGATAAGAGAATTCCAGACACTGGCTATTAGTAGATCTACGTTAGTAAATCTAAATTTTTAAAAACCTAGTTATTATACTGGGTGCTCAATATGTGTGTGTTTTTCTTTAGAATCAGTGCATGATGGAAATGTCTCAGCCTGAAAAATTTGTTCATAGCCCTGCCACAGCCAGTACCAACACTCCCAAAGATCTGGGAGGCAGAAGTGAGTTTAAAAGTTAGTTACATTGAAATTATTGACTTATTTGATGGAGGGAGCAAAAGAGAACAAAGAGCTAGTACCGGTGCAAAAAAAAAAAAAAAAAGAGCAAAGGAATTATATACTTGTTGATTTGCCATTCAGTGATTGAGCCAATGAGTTTAGTTAGAGGAAGTGTAAATGACTTATGTTTCTTCACATCAATTATAGATTTTACAAAAGAGGAAGGAGATAGATTGGCATTCTTCATTTCTCCATTCAGGGAAAACATGTATTGCTGCCTGAGAGAAGTATGGCAATATAAAAACCTGCACAATGGACGTTATTGTGTTTTCTTCCTCCTTCCAGTGCTGCTGCTTTGTGTTTCACTCTTCCATGATCCAACTTCCCTGTGACAAAAAGATAAGGAACAAGGAACAATGAAGTGCTCGTGACTGATGGGCTGAAGTCAGGTCTGGTTATTACTGGGCCAGAGCAGCTTATTTTTTTTAGGTGAACATGTTTGGTCAGTTGGAAATATTTTATCTTGGAAAATGATCAAATTGGTTTTTCATTTACATAGAAAAGTGCTCTTTAATTCAGTGTATCTTTCTGAGGCAGTTTTTTAAATTGTGTCAAAAGCGACTTGAGAACATGCTGCAAGTTGCTTCTGAGCTTTTTCTATTTCTGCCCCTGCCTTATGGAATGCCTTGCCGCCCTATATGAGAGCCATGAGTGAGTTAGGGCCTTTTACCCTAACACTCAAGACCTGGCTCTTTACTAGAGCTTTTAATCTATGTTAATTTTATCAATATTTGTATGTATGTATTTTTATCCTTTACAATTTTATCTTGTAAATTGCCTAGAGCATCTTGGATGGAGGGCGATTAATAAGGAATTAAATGATGATGATGATGATGATGATGATGATGATGATGATGATGATGTGAGATAATTGGCCGTCTACAGAGACGTTGCCCAGGGGATACCGAGATGTGTTAACTGGGAAGACGCTCTCATGTTCACATAAGCTAGAGCTGACAGACAGGAACTCACCCCATCTTGTGGATTCGAACCAGCCACCTTCAGTACAGCAATCCAACCTTCAGGGAAGCAGTTCAGCTGGCACAAGGGTTTAACTTATTACGCCACCATGGCTCCTCTTCTGAGACAGTGATGTGATATAAATTATAATTGTGGGGCTATGGTTTTTATTTGTTGTTGTCGTGTGCCTGCAAGTCATTTTCAATTGATTGGGACACTAAAATTGACCAATTGGGAGGAGGGGTTTCTTGACAAGATTTGTTCAGATGGAGTTTGCTTTCTTCAGAACCAGAGAGTGTGTGACTTGCCCAAAATCACTCAATGGCAATATATGTCAGAAAAAGGGTTCAAAGCCTGGTCTCCCTAAAATTTAAGTCCCTTCTACACTGCCATATAAAATCTAAATTCTCTGTTTTTAACTGGTTTATATGTTAGTGTAGACTCATATAATCAATTTCAAAGCAGATAATGTGGATTATATGGCTTTAAAACCCATCTACACTACCATATAATCCAATATCTGATCCCAGATTATCTGCTTTGAACTAGATTATATGGCAGTGTAGACTCAGGCCCCTTCCACATTGCCCCTATATCTCAGGATCTGATCCCAGATTATCTGCTTATCCTAGGCCCTTCTACACTGCCAAATAATCCAGATTATTAAAGCAGACAATCCACGTTATCTGCTTTGAACCGAATTATATGAGGGCCCTTCTGCACAGCCATATAACCAAGAATATCAAGACAGATAATGCACAATATTTGCTTTGAACTGTGTTATCTGAGTTCACACTGCCACATAATCCAGTTTAATGTGGATTTTATACAGTTGTGTGGGAGGTGCCTGAGTCTACACTGCTTTATAATCCAGTTCAAAGCAGATAATCTGGATTTTATATGACAGTGTAGGATATGCCCAGATTATCTGGCAATGGAAGCTCATGTAATCCAGTTTAAAGCAGATAATCTGTGATCAGATCCTGGTAGCCTGAGGCCCCTCCTTGTACTGCCATATAAAATCTAGATTGTCTGCTTTGTATTGGATTATATGGCAGTGTAGACTCATATAATACAATTCAAAGCAAATAATGAAGATTTTATATGGTAGTGTAGATGAAGCCTCATAATTCAGTTCAAAGCAGAAAATCTGGATTATCTTCTTTGATAATCTGGATTATATGGCAGTGTAGATCCAGCCTCAGTTCCTTGTTCCCAAAAACAACATCTGTGATCTTCCAGATATTGTTGGACTAGGTATCCCATTATCCCTAAACATAGGTTATACTGGCTTTAGCTGAGCAAAATTGGAGGCAAACAACATCTGGAAGGCCTGAGAGTCCCCATCAGGGTCTTTAGTGAATTTCCGCTTTCACATAAATACACAATATTATTATATGAAGGCTTTGTGTAGCAGTTTCTATCTTCCTATCTTTCTACAGTTCCTTACATGAATTCATGTAGGTCTCCATGTATTTCTGATATGGAACTCCCAGCACTCTGCAACATTGGCTGTTTTGAGTATGACTACTGGAAGTTGCAGTCCAACATTAGGCCATTCCCTGCTGCAAATGAGATCATTTATCCACCAGCCTAGAAAACCTTACTTATTTTGCCCCTTTCCCGTCCCACTTCCACCTTTTTCTTTACATTTGGGCATTATCGTTTGATTTACCAGCAGGATTAATTTCATGCTGAAAAGAAAACTTTTCCAGGCAGATAAGGCTCCCCATTCTTTCCCAAATCCAATGCTTTTTGTTTAAAATTTTTATTCACTTGTCAGTGCTGTGAATGCTTTGTATACACCAGCCATTGATTTCAGCTGCTGAAATGCTATTTTTCCTGTTTATCGTAATTTATTGTCTAATTGTTGGCTGCACTTTGCACTCTGACTACTTTTCCCACACAGCCTGCAGGAAACAGCTCTATGGCATCAGGCTTCCTCCCATTGATTCTTGTAGGGTTGAGGCGGGACCAACCCTCTCCTGTCTGCTTTGTAATGTGACGGCTTAAGAAACACGGTAAACTCTCCATTTGGAGACTTCCTTCCTAGTGCCCACAGTGGCTCAGACAGTGGTCCAGGCCTGTCTGCTCCCGGTATAACTCTCCCATGTAACCCCTGGGAAAATCTTGCCCTTATCTTTGTTGGAAGCTGTCATTGCTTCTTTTGCATTTGTTTACCGTATTTATTCCCAGTCTCCGTGTGTGCCGCTTCTTCAAGGCCACAAAACAAAAAAGAGAGTCAGGCCTCCAGAGCACTGTATTTATCAGGGCTTGCTTATCACTTGGAAGGAAGGGAAACATGATTTTAAATTATTTAGAAACATTAAAAACTACCTATCTTTCAGAAAACCTCTATCGGAAGCCACATGTTCAGCCATATCAGTTAGTTCTTAACACTTGGCACTTTGAAAATCAAACTGTAATGTGTTGGGAAAGGAAACAGAAATGCACGATAAAGTCCATAATCTTGTGCTGACAACTCTTCTTTTCCTTCAGCCTGTTTTTAAGGGTTTTCAGGGATCCTCCTGTCATCTTGCCAGAAAAGTGCTCAATCACATAAATAATGTTCGCACTTAGCACATTTGAAATGGTCAGTACACTTCCTGTACATCAGCTCAGGACTGACTGCAACGTGACACAAACCACAAGTAAAGCCTTACCCTGGAAACATTTCACATGGTTCCCATCTCATTTAGATTTCCTCATTTTCTGGGAAAGGACATAGAGGTATGCCCAGCAATGGAGACAATGTAAACCTTGCAATGCTGTATACCAGAGATGGCTGAAGTATAGTCCATGGGCTGCATGCATCCCACCACAACCACTTTTGTGTTCTTCCAGAACCTCCCCCAAGATAGATAGATAGATAGATAGATAGATAGATAGATAGATAGATATAATAAAAGTCAATGTTTGTTTGCGAGTATGTGGCAGCGTTCTGATTGGCTCCCACTTTCACAGACAACTGTGACCGCCACGAATGACGGACCTGGCCCAAACTTGGCACACATAACCCCCATGACCCATTTTATGTCCTGGTGCTGTTTGGGGGATGATGGGCAATGGAGGATGGGATTTGCAGTACTTTTAATTGCTTTGCCTTCCACAGACCACTGCGATGCCCACCAGTCATGTAACTGGACAAAACTTGGCACGCAGAACTTCCATGACCCCCTTTATATCCTGGGGCAGTTTGGGGAAGGACAGACCAAGAATTATGGGACTTCCAGTACCTTCACCCACTTCTAGAGTCCACTGCAACTGCCACGAATCACAGAACAGACCCAAACTTGGCACACATATCCCAAATGACACACTTCACGCTGCAGCAGTTTGGGGGAGGATGGACCAAGGATTATGGGATTTGCAGTACTTTCAAACACTTTGTCTCTGACAGACCACTGTTACTCTAACTAATGACGGATTAGGACCAAACTTCGCACACATAACCCCCATGACCCATTTTATCTCCTGGTGCCATTTCGTGCAGGCTGGACAATGGATGATGGGATTTGCAGTAGTTTCAAATGCTTCAGCTCCCACACACCACTGTGGTGCTCACCTGTGATGGATCTGCACCACATTTGGCACACAGAGCCCCCATGACCCCCTTTACATCCTGGTGCCAATTGGAGGAGGATGGACCAATGATTATGGGATTTACAGTACCTTCCCTTGATTCACCTCCCACAGACCATTGAGACGCGCATGACTGAAACAACTACACCAATTTTGGCACACAGATGCTATGTACCCCACTTTACACCCTGATGTGGTGTGGGGGAGGATGGACCATGGATGATGGGATCTGCAGTACTTTCAAATGTTTTCTCTTCCGCTGTCCACTGTTACTCTATCCAATGACGCATCATAACCATACTTCACACATATGCCCCACATGACCCTCCTGCAGTTTGAGGGTCAACAGACCAAGGATGATGGGATTTACAGAACCTTCACTCACTTCCTGAGACCACAGCAACCCACAACAATGACTGATAAAGACAAAACTTGCCACACATACTCCCTTTCACCCACTTTACATCCTGATGTGGTTTGGGGGACAACGGACCATGGATGATGGGATTTGCAATACCTTCACTCACTTCCTGAGATCACTGCAACTGCCACAAACGACACAACTGAACCAAACTCAGCACACATATCCCAGATGACACACTTTACACCCTGCAGCAGTTTGTGGGAGGATGGACAAAGCATTATGGGATTTGCAGTACCTTCACCCAAATTGCCTCCCACTGAAAACCGCATCAGCCACACATCTGCACAAATGGGCCCATTCAAAATATCCAAAACAACTCAATGCCGTCTACGAATAACCCGGGCACCACCGGGTCCCCAAGCTAGTATATATATATATCCCAAATGCCCCCAAATGATATCTAGATAGTGTGAAACTTTGCAAGATAAAAGAAAATTTCCTTTGTATCAAAATGCCTTCTAGGGGTCTAGAAAAGCCCTAAAGCATGCTTCTATGTCTCTTAGAAGGCATTTGAAAAGGAAATGATTTCTTGTGAGACCTTTCAATCAAGGGGAATGAATTGGAGTTAATTCATTCCCTTAGTTGTCCATACCTATTGTACCTAATCATGAGTTCTAAATAGTACTGGCACATGTTCATCTTGAATGATGGAATATGGCTTGATGGAAATGTGTTTATTTAGTATCCTTGTTAATGTTTGAAGAATGCAGAGAATTGGTTGTTTTGAAGATGCCTAAACATGGGGATTCTGGATGCTTTTAACTTCAGTTTCCATTAGGGCCGGATATTATTAATCAGAGATTGTGGGGGTTGTAATCCAAAACTTATGAAGGTGGCAAGTTCAAGGAGGCTCCATCTGTGATTTCAATTAATCAAAATGATGTTAGCCCACAACGAGCAAGTAGGGCAGTTTTCTCTCCCTTGACCAACTGGCGGTCCAGTAGTTACCAGATTTCAATGTTAAGAACATCTCTCTTTTAGAGAGACACTATAAGAAACAAAAGGCATGGTGGAGTGGTCCAAATGACACTACAGGATGTCTACACAGGTCCTTTTGGTCCTTAACCCGAATAAATCAGGTTCAACTGTTGAGCTCTATGCTTAAAAAAATGGGAAATGCTCTAGTTTCAACAAAAAATCCAGAGCAGCCCCGCACATTGGGCAAAATATGGACAGCACCACTAGCTCTGATGTGATCCTGTCTGCTGTCCACAAGGCAACCAACCCCTTTTCCCTGCACTCATCACATATTGGGCCCATGTTGCCATCTTCACTGCTGAGTGGCTACAAATCTCTGGGAGCGCTATTGGCCATTGTGGCACTTTGTGCTGTCCTCAGCAGAGATCCCTGTGTGGCCAGGGAGTAATGGGGTGAGCTCCTTCTTCCTCATCATGTGGACACCTCTTCTAATAGCAAGGTCTACACTTACCAAGAGATTTCCTGGAGCTCTGTGGCCATCTAGCAGCAGCAATGGTAACAGGGAATGTAAGGTGATAATCGACCCGAGTCAAATTTGTTTTGACCTGGCTGAACCTTGTAGACTTCATCCCACCATAGTTGGGCATATATTATATAGACACCTCCAAGGCCTCCAAGGCATTCTGCTCTGGACTGGCAAAAACATAACTGTTCAGTGTAGACAAGCCCAAAGTCAGTAGATCAATAAAGGTACAAGATTGTTCTCCACATAGTAACATAGCCTCCTATTGGGAAAGAATAATAAAAAGTGAATATTAAAATAGAATTAAAGTAGTTACAATATTAAAACAATTCACCATTCAAATTCATTGTAATCCTCACAAATATGCAGGCATCTTGGTTAAAATGCCTCCATATTATTGGCAATCTCTGAAGGAGTGGAGCAGGCATTTCCATATGGAACTGTGAATTCAATTAATTTTTTCCAATTCCTCATCAAAAACATTAAACTCTGAAGGCTTCTTTATCGGCTCATTCACTTACTTGCAGTAATGTTTATTCACACCCAGGTGTCCCCAAAGATATCATAATCTCTCCTGCTTTGAAAAGAATTTCATGTTTTGGGTTGTGAAAGCCAGTCTAGTATAGTGGTTTAAATGTTGGACTAGCATTCTGGAGAGGATGGTTTGAATCCCTGCTTGGCAATGAGAATCCCTTAGTCGACCTTGGGCAAGTCAAATGCTCTCAGTTTGAGGAGAGCAATGGCAACCTTCCTCCAAATAAATCGTGTCAAGAAGACCCTAAAAGACGGTCACCGTTATCCAGAGTCACACGAAGGCACATCTATAACTACAAATAGGAGACCATACAAAATGTTTCAGAATAAAGGAAGCAGATGTTTAGTTGGACTTGGAGAATGAAGTTTTATTGTTTACACTGAAATAGAAAATGTATTTAATTTTACATCCAGGAGGATAGTAAAATTAAAACTCCCTTTCTCTCTCTATCTCTCTGACATATATGAATTAGAGCCTCAGGATTCTGGGGCTCAAATGGAAATGCTACTGCTACTTAAATGAGTTTAGAATCAGGAAACATAATAACCTGAGCTTTCTCTTAAAAAACAATAAAACAACGTTGTTTTGCCCTTTTACCTAGACTGCACAAATGAAGGAAGTACTGACTACTTGCAAGTGACTGTATCAGGGTAAAATGCCAAAGTCGATTAAATGTAATTAACAGCACTTGTGAGGTCAAGAAAATATGTTTGATCGAGAGCCAATGGGGTTTCTTAACTTTTTATTATTATTTTAAATGAAAGCTTCAGTGTGTGTCTGGCTGATAGCTGTTCAGACAGATCGGTTTCTATCTCTTCTGGGAGCCTCCAGGAGAAACATTCATTTTAGAGAAGATTACTCTGCTAACAAACAATAACCTGGATGGATTTTCTTTCCTCCTAGGAATTGCTACAAAAAATATCATATTTTATAAATACATTCTCAAAAAGGCTTCCTCACCTCCTTATTTTTTCCCCATACTTTTTGAACTACAGGTTGTACTTGCCCTGTTTTTTAAAAGTCTATTTCTTTGAAAGTTAAGCTATGTCATGTTTTCTTCACTACTTTTTATTGCCTTATTTTTCCCCCTTTCTCCTTCCCATTACAGCCAGATTGGCCCAATGCTGGCAGGCCTATATAATTATAGACAAATAATTTGCACAATTTACATTTATTTTAATCACTATTATTTCATGTAAACAAGTATTTGTTCTGTGCAAAATATTGTCTTTTATATTGATTTGTTTTTTAGGAGCTTCATGATATCATTTCTAATTAAAATGAATCAATCAGTGGTTATTTAAAATGCCATTATCTATGATTAGTTTTGTAATAATAACCAGTATGCATACCATTCTGCCTGCCACGAAAATTGTCCTTTTACATACAAAGATCCAGTGTAGTTTGAGCATTGAACTGCAACTCTGGAGACCATGGTTCAAATCCATGCTCAATCATGGAAGCTCATTGGGTAGCATTTGTATTTATTTCTATTTGTTCTTCAGTCCTATCTTTATGTGAAGCACAATTGAGAAAAACAGCAGAGTAACAGAGACTTGCTTATGTAACAAAAACTCTCAGCCCTGGCCTAGTCTAACTCAACTGCTGAGTATGTAAGCTAGTTGGCATCCCCCCCCCCCCCCCCCCCGGATGTGTGATGGGAAGTTGCTGCTAACTGTGAGAGAAATAAGGTTGAACACTGTGAAAGCCATCCTCTGCATGGCTATCAGCCTCCTTCCACTAGACTCAAATCAAGGAAAAGCATTCCTCTTCAGCAACAGCAAGAATATCACTTTGGGCAGCTAAAGCAGGAAATCCCAAATGGATGTCCCCCCACGAGGGTCTGCTTCTAGGGGAAAACCAAGAATGGGCAACTTGGAAGTCCCTGAACAGACACACAAGTGGAATTGGTAGCTCAAAAGACAACCTTGCAAAATGGCACTACCTAGAGGAATCCTCCACCTTGTGTGACTGTGGAACAGAACAAACAACTCTACATCTGTATGCTTGCCTACAATGCTCTGCCTGATGCACAGAGGAAGAATTGTTTAAAGCTACAGACAATGCAGTCACTGTTGCTTGTTTTTGGTCTAAAATTATTTAGCTGCTTGTGCTCCCCTTATTTTATCAGTTTTATACTTATTTATGCAAAGCTTTTGACATAAAAAAATAAATGCACTTTTGTGGCACTACAAGTGGCCTTTGTTACAAATTATAACCAAAGATGAAAAGCACACATAATTTCTCATTCCTTTAATTGGGATACTCAGTAGATCTTAAAATTAAAAAGTTCAGAATGTTTTTTTAAAAAAAGGATTGAGGAGAATATACCAAAAATGAGATCAAGATTGACTATAGGAAATATTCAACAGATAAAATGGAGAATAAAAATAGAAAGCTTTATTTATTTATTTATTTATTTACATCATTTATATACCGCCTTCCTCCCCTAGGGGACCCAAAGCAGTTTACAACATACTATACAAACAATGAGCATAGTGTTAAAAATGGTCAACCCCATAGGATTTAAAACATCTGAAGTTAAAAAAAAAGATTAAAATATTGCAAGTAAAAACAGTTAAATCACTGCTGGTTTCAAATCACAAGCGACGTGCAACTTGCAACATGCAAGCAAACAAACCAACCAACCAACGGACCTTTTCAGGACCAACTATGACAATAATCTCAATCAACATTGAAGGCATGTCAGCTGCCAAAGAACAGCTGCTTTTTGAACTGTGCTGAGATAATAAATGTGATGAGCTGTGGGTCCAAGAAACACACAGGGATAAACAACAGAAATGACCGAAAGTCCCAGGAATGATCTTAGAGGCAGAAAGACCATATGCGCAGTATGGAAGCACTGTCTTTGTCAAACCAGGCCTCCAAGTCAGCAGTGTCCATAACACCGAAGAGAACAATATAGAGGTTATAACAGTAGAGCTTAATAACATCAAGATTACCTCTGTCTACAAACCCCTAATGAAGAGTTTTGTTTCTCCTCTCCAGAGAACTTTGATAGTCACCAAAGGACTGTAGTAATTGGTGACTTTAACAGCCATAGCCACGTATAGGGCTATGCTCAGCAAGATAAAAATGGAAAGGCTGTCCTTTCCTGGGCTGAACTGCATAAACAATCACATATTGACAATAGTAAGCTCCCACCATCCTACAACAGTGGGAGATGGCACTGATGATATAACCGAGACCTCCTATTTGTGAGCAACAGCATTATGCAGCAATGCTCTAAATCAGTGGGACCACCAATACCAAACACACAGCATCGGCCAATAGTATGCCAGTTGTTCCCAGCCATAAGTCCTCTAGAAGTTCGATTCAAACGAAGATTCAACTTCAGAAAGGCAGATTGGTCCAAATTCTCAGACATGCTAGATGATAAGATCATATCGTCGCCCCAATCCATGAGGAATACGAGTGCTTTATCAAAATAGTAAAAACTTGCTCATGGGCTTCTATACCGAGAGGCTGCAGAACACACTACCTTCCGGGCATTACTCCTAATACAGCTGCCTTGGTGGAAGACTACTACAGGCTCCACAATAAAGACCCATTTAGTGAGCAAGCTCTCCAGACAGCTCAGAGCATTCTGTCCTCCATCTCTGAAGCCAAGAAAGAACAGTGGATAAAGATGATAACATAACTCATCATGGGCAGGAGCAGCCAGAAGGCATGGACGCTGTTAAGGCAGCTAAGCAATGATCCCTCACAAACTAACATCCATGTCAACATAAAGGCAGATCAGATAGTGCATCAACTTCTGAAGAATGGAAACCCAAACTCTCCCCCAAAGTAGGAAGGAAACTAATAGACAACCAGATAATGAGAACAACCACCTTCATGAACCTTTTACATCAACTGAATTGGACATGGCCCTCAATAAATGTAAAAATGCCAAAGCAGCTGGCCTGATGATCTACGGATGGAACAAATTAAGAACTTTGGCCCAAAAGCAAGATACTGGCTGCTGAAGATATTGAACAACTGCATTACATCCTGTCAGATTCCCAAAATCTGGCAGAAAGGAAGAATCATAGCCATCTTGAAACCAGATAAAGACCGTAATGCCCCAAAAAGTTATAGACCAATCTCCTTGTTGTACCATCTTTACAATGTTCTAAAGTGACTTATTTTAAATAGAATTGTGGAAAAAATAGACCCATGTTTGATTCCGAAGCAAGCTGGCTTCAGGAAAGGCAAAAGCTGCACATCACAAGTGTTGAATCTGACTCAGCACATAGAAGATGGGTTTGAAAGGCAGCAGATTACAGGAGCTGTCTTCATAGACCTGTCAGCAGCTTATGACACTGTAAACCATCACCTTCTCCTGAGAAAAACTTATAATATCACAAAAGACTACCACCTCACCCGTTTCATAGAAATCTGCTACAAAACAGGAGCTTTTTTGTTGAATTCCACGGTCAGAGAAGCAGATGGTGAAAACAGAAGAACAACCTCCCTCAGGGGAGCATGCTTGCTCCATCAATATTTAACATTTACACAAATGACCAGCCACTGCCAGAAGGGACAGAGAGTTTCATCTATGCTGATTGTGCCATTACCGCCCAAGTAGGCAGCTTTGAAATGGTTGAACAGAAGCTCTCCTAAGCTTTATGTGCTCTTACTGCCTATTACAGGGAAAACCAGCTGATCCCTAATCCATCTAAAACACAGATGTGTGCTTTCCACAGCATCCAGACGAGCATCTCGAGTTTTGAGGGTTACATGGGAAGGAATCCCACTGGAGCTGCACACCAAAATACTTGGGAGTTACTCTTACAAGAAGCACTGCTTTACTATCAAGCAAAAAGTGGGCGCTAGAAATAACATCATATGAAAGCTGACTGGCACAACCTGGAGACCACAACCTGACACAGTGAAGACATCTGCCCTTACGCTTTGCTACTCTGCTGCTGGATATGCATGCCCAGTGTGGAATACATCTCACCATCACACCTGCCTGTAGAAAAGTCTTGACCTGCTTGTGGAAGCCCAGCAGGAATGGGGTCCTCCTGGTCTCTCTTGGGAGGAAGTTCCAGAGTCTGGAAGCATCTACTGAAATGGCCCTCCCTTGTTCCCACCAAATGCACTTGAGCCAGTGGTGGGACAGAGAGAAGGCTTTCTCCAGTTGATTGTAGATGTCATCTCCCAGGTTCATAGAAAGAGATATAGTCCTTCAGGTAACCAGGACCGGGACCATATAGGGCTTTGTTGGTCAAAACCAGCATTTTGAATTGTGCCTGGAAATGTGTTAGCAGCAAATGGAGCTGCTGCAACAAAGGAGTTGTTCATTTGCTTGTTAGTGGTTGAAATTGATAGGCAGTCAGGCAGGAGGCAGTCCCTACCACCCAGCAGTACCAAGCGTAGTTCAGCATTACTGGACAGCCACCCTAACAGTCTCCCCCATTACAACATGGGTCTACCTTTCCATCTTCACATGTTGCAATGTCAGCTAGAGTAATAGGGGACCTAGAGAGGAGAGAGAGGAATGTCTCTCATCTCCCTTTCCAGCACACCCAGTCACTCCAGTTGATGTCACAGGCCAGAGACCACCACAGCACAGAAGCTGGGGGAAAGGGGACTGCCATCCTGTTTTCCTGGGCTGTCTAAGTTTGGGAAGCACAGGATGGAAGTGGGGATAGTTGCAACTGGTTCCAGGACTGAGTAGGGGGAGCAGTGACATAAGTAAAGACAATCGCACAATTTTATGCAGTGGGAAGTGATTTCCTCCATTAGTTGATTTTATGCAAAAATGCAATGTTAAATAACTTTCTAGAAGAATTACAACTAGAGCAGGTTTGTTAGAAAAATGTCCTTCATCTTACTGTTAGTCCCAACTAGCTTAACACCATTGTATTGGTGGGGTTTATCAACATATTGATTATTCAATAATTGGTTCAATATATCTGTTCTAGTTGAGACTAAATAATGCAATTCAGAACCTTTGGGGTAATTAAACCATTCACTACAACCAAACCTTTTAAATCTGAATGATTAGGAAACATACTTTAAAATGTTTGGACTTCCTTGTATCTTGCAGACTGAAAAAAGAAAGAAATTATACTTTATTTGAAAGCACACTCAAAAGTTTAAATTATGTCCCATGACATGGAAGCTGAGAAAAGGAATGATTCTGAGATGAACAGAACTATTTATTTATTTATTTAATTTATATACCACTCTTCTCCCCCAGGGGGACCCAGAGCGGTCTTACATAATGGCAAGATTAATGCCACATATAATACAAAATATAGTAAAACAACAATCGTAAAAACACACTTAAAAACCAGTATCATACCCCATTTAAAACAGTAAAACACTGTGTGGCCATTACAACAGGGCCAGTATCATTGGGCCAAAAGTCAGAGCCAGTCTGTATTCAATTACACATTAATCTAGCGAATACATCAGATTATATCAACCGTATCTTAGGATGGGCCAAAAGCTTGGTCCCACATCCAGGTCTTCAGCTGCTTCCTAAACCCAACTATCCAATGCACTCGTATATAGAAATAAGGTCAATGGAGCTCAATCATACTTATTCACAAGTGAATATGATGAAAAATTTTGTAAATAACATTGAGAGAGGGGGGCCATTTCACACACACATACACACACAAATCCTTGAATTATGAGTCAGTTTTCATTATTTATTTGTCAAATTACTAATTCTCTCTAGTCCTATGTAAACTGTTAAGAGTTAATTCAGTTACCTCTGGGCAGGTTTTGCAGATGTAGGTGACTATCAAATATGTGCTGGCAAATCTTGTCTCATAGCTCTTTTTCATCAACAAGCATTTGGAAATACCATATTTACTCAAATCTAATGCACAGCTTTTTGGCTTAAGTACTTAGACAAAATCGAGGTGCGCATTAGATTCAATGGCACATTAAAATCACATGCCAAAAGGTGCCTTTGTCCCTCCATCATGTTGAGACTAGCAAACTCAGCAGCTTCCACTTGAGCAGGAGTTTCCCTCCTCAGGCCTTTCTCCTTAGTTTCCCAGCTGATTGTCTCCCAGCTGAGAGACAGGAGAAAAGGTGCCCCTTTACCTCCCCAAGACATTTCTCCCTGGTCTCCCAACTTCAGAAACAGCGGAGAAACAGAACTGGTTTCCTTCCCTGGGAAAGAGAGAGGAGAGTCAAATGATGAAGTAAAACCTTTCAAAGCCCAGCCTTCTTTCCCAGCTGAGAGGGAGAGAAAGGGGAGGGGCAGGAGAGAGGTAGGAGGCAGAAGCTGTTGCCCAACGGGGCTCCACAAAGTGATTTTTTTACAACTTCTTTCACTGAAATATAACTTACCATTGAGGGTCTCCCTTTCAAACATTAACTAGCTTAATTTTCAAGATAAGATAGGACTTTCCTGTCCCACTTTAAAACCTGAAGAGTTCTGGAGCTTGTAGTTCAGTGAGCCAAGGACTTCTCTTGCTGAGAATGGGAAATCTCCTCCCTAAACTACAAGCCCCAGAATCCTGCAGGCACAGATTCTAAATCCTATTTTGGGTGATTGCCTTTGGAGTATTTAGTCCCTATAATTCCTTCCAGCACAACTGTGGTGCATATATCCTATGATGCTACTCCCAGAACACAGAAGACTTCCCATATTCCATAAGGAACAATGACACCAGCACAGGGGGAAGCCATGCAGTGACTCTTCCCCACATGAGATGGGGAAACATTGCTGCAGGCAAGGTGGGGCATAGGGCTCTGGGATTGCCCTACTGCCCCACTGATTCACCACAGAGGCTGATGAATCGCAAAGCTGGGGCTCATCAATCTGATGAGGTCCTGAGATATATACACCCATCTCTGAAAGTGAGATTTTTCTGTCTCAGTATCAAGAGGCTCAAACTGGACACAGATATAGATTCTGAACTCTTGTATAGCATGTATGCTTTCCAGCTTCTTACTACTGAACGACAGAAAGTATAAAAGCTTTATGCCGTCACACCGGGGCATCTATGATAAACTAAGATGTGCTGCTTTCTTTGCCCGGGCCTTACTTCGAAGCTCAGGAGTCCCAGTAACCAAGGCCACTTCAAGTTGAACATCAAACAAGATTTTTATTTTCTCAAAGTCCTTGACAGACTTGGCACACATAGTTAAGGTTGCAAATATAAACAGTCAACTTATAAAATCATGCAAATGTTTCTTTCTTGCTTTTCCCCTTAGATGCTGGGCTAACTTCTTCCAAAGGCAAACAGATCCTGAGATCCTCTCTACTCTAGCCCTGAGCTGCTATATCAGAAAGAACAAATATTTCCCTATCCAAGCTCAAAGCTAACTTTGAGACGAAGTAATCAGAGCTTCTTCCAATGGCAAAGAAATCCTGGGATGTTCTTTTCCCCAGTGCTGAGTTGCTATCTTGGAAGGAGCAGGTCCTCCCCTATCTGAACTCAGCACCAGTTTTATAGGCAAGAGGTCAGTACTTATGATGGCTTGTCTGAGCTGGCCTGGCTTGACCACACAAGTACATCTGAGTTCTTTTCTTTTCTGTCTAGAAGGCAAAAGGCTTCTCAAAATGGAGATTTCATCCCCAGGAAAAGGAGCGGTCTCCAGAACAAAAAGATACTTTGCAAGCTTTCAGCAGCAAAGACTTTGCTGAGCTGGCTATAAACTCTACTAATCTGAAACAGCCCTGGAAGAAATGCAAACAGGTGCTATTTCCTACAACTATGAAAAAATGCAAATCAAACCCCTGGAAGACAGAACAAACTTTGCTTGCCCAATAATGAGAAAAACTAGTTCATCCCTGCTGGGTGTAAAGTAAAGTTAATTCAGTATTCTGAAGAATGAAGGCGGTACTCTTGTCTGCTTAAAGCTAAAAACTTTATTTTAAGTGGCAAGTGGATGAAATCCATCCCTGAAGCACACCTAGGGACCTCCCCAGCCATATATCTTTGCGGGAATGCTATCCATATTCTCTTCATGATGGATCTTACCAGCATCGATGTTGTTTCTGAAGTTTCAAATTGTTTTCTGGTGCTCCTATCCTTACAAATTGTAACCCCTTGATCTATTGTGTGTGTTTAGAAAAAGATTCTTTCTACACTGTTGTAGAAACTGTACCAACTGAAGCCCTTTTTTATTGTCTTGAACTTTTCTTCTCCCAGAAGCCTTAGAAACCTGGGTTTTATTAGCACTAACCTCTGAGCCTCCTCTACGCTGCACAAGTCTTTACATAGTCTGCTTTTTTCAATTATTTTTTATCATTTTGAGCAAAGTGTTATTTTTTTCTATTTCATTTGCTTATTATGTTTCAGACTTTCATTTACAACTGAATCCAGTACTTGATGTTCCTTAAAGCAACTGTTGTGCATATTTTAACTTTTTGTGTCTTAGGTTTTTTACAAAAACTTTAAAAATACTTCCATATGAAACTGAGTCATAAAGACAAATCTGTTTGGAACAACAGCTGCCAAGATATAAAGATCTCTTAGATGAATGTATTCTTATAAACATGCCTAGAAAGCGTACTCAGTAAGAAAGAACTGGATGTTTTTGTGTCAAATTACGCAAGTGTTAGACCATTACATGTCTGGTTTGATGGTTTTGCTGCTAACATAGGGAAGCATCTATGATCTTTTGTGCAAACTGAATAGTGATGATAACCAACAACTGTGGGTGGCAGGCAACAAACATTCACTGACAGAAGCAGAGAAGGTGACCATTTAATGTTTACCCTGAATAGAGGTTGTCTCTATCCAGAACTATATTTCTCTTCAATGCATGGATTAATTTTTTTTTAAAATTGTTTCATTCCCTTTTAGATATTGTTATGATTAAGGCCTGTAAAAGTAAGAATATATTTTTGTTACTGTGCTTTAAACTTTAGAGAAAGAGATGCATATTTAATTCTGTGATAATAGCTTTTAGTTGGACAACTACTCTAGAGACTGAGGTTCGAGCCCTCACTCAGCCTTGGGCAAGCCATATTCTCTCGTGTCTCAAAGGAAGGCAAAGTCAAACCCCTTTAAACAAATCTTGCCAAGAAAACCCCATGATAGATTTGCCTTCAGGATGTCATAAGTTGGAAACAACTTGAAGGCACACCACAACTGTTTTCAATCCGTTTCTAAGTAAGTTGTTATTGGCTTTAATTCTGTTCTTTCATACATTATCACTTAGGATGTGACAGAGCTTAGGAGGGGAAAAGGGGGATTCAAGCTCCAAAGCTCCATCATATTCTGATGCAGAACCAAGAAAAACAGATCCCACAGTGATAGTAAGGAGGCTTTTCCATTGTTGGGGTGGGGGATTAGGTTGCAGGAAGGCACAGCTGTTGCCCAGTCCTGGCTGAACCAACTTTGGCATGACAGGGCTGTGTGACCATGTGTAGGCAAAAGGCAGTCCAGGAACAGCAATCTCATCTGGCTGCATGGGAATTCTAGGCCCGAACCCAGAGTCTTTTGACAGGTCAGGTACAGGTACAACCACAGGCTGAACAGGCCCAACACAAGACTCACAAGGCTCACCTGACAGCTCAGGTGCAGGCTGGGCTACAATAGAGATTACAAATGTACAGGATGGAATGGACTTAAATTTAAATAAACATGCAAACTACTTTATTGGAATGCTCACACTTTCTGACCTTTGATATAGATCAGGCTCTTGGTAACAAGATTAATGTTGGCATTAATTTTTTTATAATTAGATTGCTTGCTTACAGAAGTACAAAATGCTGGAACAGATTCAACTGCAGTATTTATTATCTGAGGACAACAAGTGTTTGATTTTTAATTTGTATATCTGTATTTCTGGAAGGACTGCAGTGGGTATAGAAGTGTGGAGTGGGGAAAGACTTCTGGATTACGAGGTAGGCCACAAACACAGGCACAATATGTAGATTGTTCAATATTTGATGAAATATGTTTCTTCTGTCTCTCCAAAACATATGAATGATAAATTATGAACACTATCAAAACAATTGTTGGGAGAGAGGGTATTTGAATTGGATGGGTGCTGTCTGCCTTCAGGTCATCTCCAGTTTACAGCAATCTTCAGGAAAACTTATCATGGGGTTTCCTTGGCAATACTTATTTAGAGGTGGTTTGCCATTATTGTTGTTGTTAGTTCCCACGCCCTTTGCCATCATGTGAGACCGAAAGAGTGTGACTTGCAGTGGGGATTCGGACCCTGACTTCCAGTGTCATAGCCCAACACTCAAACCACTATACTACACTGGCTTTTGATAGACTGGGTCAAATTTAATGACATAAATTTCAACAGGGATAAAAGTAAGGTACTGCATTTCAGGAGGAAAAATCAAATCCACCAATAATGAGTTAGATCTGACTTGACAAAAGTACATGTTAAGCTACAAGCTTAACATGACACAACTATATGATGCAACATCAAAAGAGGCTAATGCTATACTAGGTGGCATCACTAGAATGATAGTGACCAAATGACAAGACATGGCCAGATCTCAGTTGAAATACTGTGTACATTTCTGGACAGCCCAGTTTAACAATAACAAGAATAAGCTGAAATATGTCCAGAGGACGGCACTCAAGATAGTAAAAGGTCTGGAAGCCTGCTTGAGAAAGCTACAGTATGTTTAGTGAGGAGAAGGAAAAATTGGCATAAAATAGCCATGTGAAAGGCTGTCACATAGGTAATGGAGCAAGCCTATTTGGTGCTGATTTAGGTGGTAGGACCTGAGCCAATGGTGTAACTGCAAGAGAGAAAATTCTGACTAAACATTACGAAGAACTACCTGATGGGCAGTGGAATATACCCCCCTCAAAAGATGGTGGGCAACCTGTCATTGGAGATGTATAAGCATAAATCAGAAACCTCCCTCTTAAGGATTCTTGCACTAGCAGTTGGCTCCAGTGGCTCTTGGCATCCTTCCAACTCTATGATTCTGCCATCTAGATATTGTAATGTTTGCTAGAGAAAATCTAGAACATTGTTAAAGTAACATTGTGAACTGATGTGCCTTCTTAATCAATGACACAGTCTAATGCTCTTCTTTTACACTAAAAAATGCAAGCATATGCAGTTAAAGTAGGATTGTATTAGACTGAGAGTCAGAGATATTTGCCTTCCTTTATATTATGTGGTCTATCATATCAAAGACTGTAAGTGCTAGGGTTCCTTGCATAGGCAGGCAAGAAGGACACCTGTTGAGAAGAGCAAAGGAAAGCACTGCTAGGCAATGAGATCAAGGGCGGCTGCTGTTGCTTTTGGCAGGTCTTGCTGGCCCCTAAATAAGTGTGTAATTCATTCACAGTGAAAATTTCAAGGCAACTTTAGACAATGTAATTTGCACATTAGAATCCATATCCCAAGCATCCAATATTACTTTTTGTGCATTCCAGTCTGCCTCAGAATATATGACTCTAGAAAAAATAATGCCTGGGAAAGAAAAAGCTTTTAAAAGTCTATTCATAAGTATTCCAAAGATCTTTTTGAGAATTTTCCTTGTAAAATGTTGTACCTCAAAAAAACAAAAACAAAACAAAACAAAAACCACCACACCTTCATATCTACTTTTGAAAAAGAATATGAACAACCTTCACTCATAGTATTAAATGAGATTTTTAAGCAACTACAGTTAATTTTCAGTAAAGTGTACATATCCCAGCAGAAGTTCTGCACATCACAAAAGAAGGTGTGAGGTAGATTAAAAATGTATCAACAAATTTGTTCTTGCCAAAAATTGCAGATAGACATTCTAAAAGAAGCAAGAAGAGTTATATCAGCTAGAGATTTTATCTTTTGAATCACCCTCATTTTTGATCGAGTCACAGAACAAGAGGAGGAGGCAGATGCAGAGCCTGGAGCAGGACAGGAGACTGAGAGCCATGCGGAGGAGCGAGGTCCTGGCGGATAAGGTGGTGGCCTGTCTGATCCAGGCCTTGAGGTATACACAAGACATCTGGGATGAGATCAGCCTCCCCAAGCACCAGTGCCTGGAGTGTGCCCAAATGGTCCAAAAGTGCTGAGATGACTGGAGATGATAGTGGCAGAAGAGGACTGCCTGAAGGAGCAGGTACTCCAGAGCATTGCTGTCTCCTGCAAGGACCAGGCCACCCTCTGCAAAGAGCTGCAAGTGGCCTCTTTTGTGGAGAGCAAGGAGGTCACCATCATGTAGCAGGAGAAGGGCATGCACATCCGAGTGGAATTGATTCAGAAGTGGAAGTGGCAGTGGCAACAGGAGCTGAAGGCCCTGCAGGAGCGGGACCAGGACCTCTGCAACCTGTTCTGCCATGAGCCCTTTGCCCCCACCAAGGAGCTGAGCCAGAGTCCATGCACAGCCTGGCCCAGCTGGATGCCTTCTGGTGCCACCACACTCACAACCAAAAATGAGCACCACTGGGCCAAGTTCCTGGAGGCAAAGTGGCAGATCGTGCTCTGCATGGAGATGCTGGAACAGAGCCCCAATACCAGCTTTGGGTGGATGAGGTCTACAACAATAAGGAGGCCTTCTGCCTCTCCATTGAGAACATGGTCACCCTCAAGAAACTCCTGCAGCTGGAAGTCAAGAGAACCCAGCAGGACACACTGTGTGATCTGTGCTCCAGGCTCCTTGTGCTCTGGAACTACCTGCAAGTCCTCACAGAGGAAAAGGATCATGCAGTCCAGGATCTTGAATGCACTGCAGCTGAAGGAAGACTGCCTGGAGGAGCTCAATTATCTCAATAACCCAAAGTGGTGGAGTCCATCCAGAGGAAGCTGGCCAGCTACTGGGAAAAGTTCTTTTATAGTGAGTAGCAGAGGCGCTCCTTCAGCCCCTACTTCCAGGTCCGTGTCACCGAGGAGCTACTGCAACAGGATGAGACAACCCTGCAAGTGAAATAATATTATGAGGCCCACCAGGAACTATTTGACAGCATCCACAAGTGGGAAGAGAGCTAGCATTGCTTTGAGCAGTTAGAGAGAAATACCTGACCCCAGCCTCTTCAGCAACCATGGGAATAACTTTCTGCAGGAAGAGAAGCTGTGGGTGAACCTGCAGAAGACCCTCTACAATCTTGAAGTGGAGCTACAAGACTGGGCAGAGCACTGGGAGCAGGAGCACCAGGAGCCCTTCCTGGTGCAAGAGCAGCCCTTCCTGCAGTACATGATCCACCGCGTGAAGAAGGAGGAGCATGAGCGGCAGGAGCACCTGAACACTAGTGCTTCAACTGAAAATGATGGACCTTCCCTTAATATATTCCTGGTCTTGTTTTCCAATTGAGTCTAGGAGAATATAAGCTTTATTCATGCAGAAGCAAATCCACTGTGGGCTTTGTAAGGCCAGAATAATGACACATCCTCTTACAAAATTGAACCTTTTTAATGAAAGTTTCCCTTGGTCACACATTATACACTAACATTTGCTCACTCTACTCCATGCTCCTCCCAGTTCCCTGGCTCCACCCCCAACTCTGATCTTTCCTTCAACTCCGCTTCCCATGGATGTTATCATTAGACAAAAGTAGTGAAGGAAGGTTTTTCCCCCCAAAAAATGTTTGTACAATAAACCCTTAGTGTCTGATGGGGTTAGGCTCCAGGACCAAACCACAGCAAAAATTCAAAGATGTTTAGGTCCCATTATACACAATGTTATGGTAAAATAATGTCCCTTATATAAAATAGCAAAATTATTTTTTGTTTAAAATATTAAATCATGGATGATTGAATCTGTGGATGCAGAATCTGTAAATACAGAGGGCCAGAGTTGTTCTCAAGTCAGCAACCAACACAAGACTAGGATTTGTATACTGCCCACTTCATTAGGATATATTTTCACTGTAGAATTAATGTAGTTTGAAACTCCTTTAACTGCTATGATTCAATGCTATGGAATTCTGGGAATTATTGTTTGGTGAGGCACTGTAAAATTCCTTTGATTCATTCACATAGAGCCATAGTGGTGTCAAAATGTATTATTAATAATACATGTAGATGCACTCATAGACAGGGGTAAGACTGGGTGTTTACTTCCAATAGATGTAGTTCTCCTCATCCATCTGCACCTATAATGTGTCTCCATGCAAGCAAGACACTCAAGAAATATGAAGTGATGACAAATCAGAAGAGGGTTTAGCAATTTTACCATGGGATGGGGGTGTTCAAAAGGAAACATCCTGTGGAGTGGCACTTTGCTGGCAGAGGTTGCAGTGAAATGGTTTTGTTTTTTGTTCTGGGCTATAATTAATATTCCATAGGCAGTACCACGATGATAACCCAGAAACAAAACATCTGTTCCAGAAAGAATAGCCAAGGGAGGGAGGGGAGAGAAACAATAGTTCTGGAGCTGTGGCTGAGTAATTGCAGCACCCAAAGACTAAGCCGCTTCCCCTAATGTTCTCTTTGGCACCAGAAGCTGGTTATTTGGCTAACTGCAAAAGCAGATGTGTTGGCACCATGTGGAATGCTTTGGGGTCAGGTCTCTTTCTCTGTGTAGCTCACCTCTGCTGAAATGTTCTCTCTGAGTGATGTTGATCCCTCCCCGTCCTCCCCCTGCATACTCATTCATTCTAAAGAAGATTAGGTGCTTATAGATACAATGTTTGTACAAATCCATGCCAAGTAGGCTTTGCAAGCTATGTTTGTGGTTAAAATTCTAAACTCCAATGTATTTGTAAAGATTCTTTAAAATAATCTTTGTCATAGATTTCCAAAAGAAAAGACTGGGAAAGATCTTGGGTGATTTCAAATAGGTGCAGGCTGATCATCTGTAATTTTACTAGAATTAGGCCTTTATGCTTACTGTAATTACATTTACTTGGAAGTAAGTTCCACTGAAATCAGTTGTAATTATTTCCAAATAAACACAGGCTCAAGTTACAGAGTTGTAGATTAATGATCTCTGTGGAGACATGGTATCCTTGTTATTGTACTGGGACAATAGCCTTAAGTTTTTCTCAATAGGTTGAAAAACATACATGCAGTTTGGTCAGCACCCACATAAATTGACCCTCCAGAATGCAGAGATAGGAAAAGTTAGTGGGAAAGAGTTAAGGAGCTTTGCTCGTCATTATAAGCTGAATAATCTCAATATGTTACATGTGTAACATGTAACTGGGGAAAATAATTAATGATTAAAATCAGTTAAAGAAAGTTATCACACAAATCGGTAAGCATTATTTCTATGCCATTATCACTCCATGCACCCCTGTCCACACACCAACATGCCTTCTCTTCTTTTCTCTCCCTAAATATATTTGCTTAATCTCTCTCTTAGCTTCCACGTTGTTAGATAGAAATGGCAAAGCATTTCTAATCATGGAAAAAATACTGTTTGATCAACATGTGGTTGATTGATAGCCCTGGATAATGACTGTGAATATCATGATGCAATATCTAAGGGAACGTGGTAATGGCTGAGTCATAACCATATGAGGGGTTATTGCAGGGGGTTGCATTAGACAGTGTTCCTTATTGATTACTTATCATCAGGTGGCTATATAAGGAGGATGAAAGAAATCCATCTTTCTTTCTCCTGTGTGACTTGGTTGTGAGTATCTGCCTATGTGTTCTATGTGACTATCTGATTATTCTCATTGTTTGGAAGTACAAAGAAAGTGGATCTTTGTATACTGTTTGTACATTTGTATATATTGCAACAGTGAAAATTAAGGCTTCCAGATATTTTGGATGAAAACTTGAATCCATGAGTTTGCTATACAGTGTGTAGATAAGGTCAGATGCTGGCAGTTGGACTCTGCTGATAGATGGGCTAATGCACATGTGTTTGCTGTGGAAGGACTTTGCTGTATTTTTGCTTGCTAATGGGACACTTACTATCCAGCTTGAAGTGATTTGGGGAGGTCGTGATTTGGAAACTATAAATCACTTCACAACCAGCAAATCCCACAACCCAGATTCCAACAAGGATCCACTAGAAATTAAGCACAGAGTCATGCTGGACCTAGAAATAGAAATGCTTTGCCCTTCTTTCCTCTGCGCCCCCCCCCCCTTCCTGCCTGTGGGATACAAGAGCAAACATTTTGGTATCTTGGAATGAAAGTCAGTATTTGTGACCGCAGTTTTTTTTTTTTGCTGGGGTAAGCTAAAAGAATAAACTTTTCAGAATATATCCCTTTTGAACTGTGCACAAATTCATAAATCAGATCTCTTCACCCTAGAATGGATTTAATGTCCTAACTCTACATCTTATCTCATTAAAATAGGATAGCAAACATTCCTGATTTGATTTTTTTTCTCTTTCATTCAGTTCTGATTGTTTCAGAATTCCATCATAATATGGTGTCTTCTTCTTTCAAGGTTGTTAAACAGAGGCTGGATGGACATCCGCACAGGGTTCTTTGATAGGTGGTCCTGTATGGCAGTAAGTTGGACTGGATATCGAGTAGTATCTTCCAAATTCTATGATTCTCAATAAACCTTATATATAAAAAAAACCATAATTTTACTGGTTTTGTGTGTGCATATCAGGACTGGACAGTGCCATAGGAAAGAAACTAACTTGGGAGAGATTTGCTAGCTATTGAAAACTTTCTTGTGAAGCAATGGTATGTTTACATTAATAATCCTATCATACACATATCTATTCAGAAAAACAACCAGTACATTCAGTAATAGGTAGGTAAATGTGTGCAAGATGTGTGCCTAAGGGAGATATTCTGAAAGGTCATTGGAATTCTTGGCAACCATGTTCTTCTTTAATTACATTTTTATTAACTGATTTCATTCCTTTTATCTCATCTAGCTAAAAGTACTGTACATTGCACCCCATTTAATTCTATTTTATCCTGTGAAATGGGTTAACCAGAGACACTAGGACATAATTGGCTCAAGATGACCATATGACTGTTAAGTTATGAACAATCCTGGATTTGATCTGATCTGAAAATCGCATTAGGTATGAACACAAAGCTCATACAATGGCCATGAATCTGGGAGAAATCTGTGAAGGAAGTCCTCATGAATGCCCATCTTTTAGCAAATGTTTCTCAACGTGTTCTGTTAACTTATGAGGATGAGATAAGCCTGAACAACAATAAAACATTGCTGTTCCTGTATGTATTATTTTATCATGCTATGCCAGCTGATGGAATGAAAACATGAGTTGTTGTTGTTTTAAATCACTGTTGATTTTTCCCCCTCTTCCATCTCTGCACAGTTCTTTTTGAAGTCAAGGCATATTTGATATAACCTGAACGGAATATGACCTGGTAGTGTCAATCTCTACAGAACATTTCATTATATAATTTAGTGGTCTTCCTTTTTTATAAAAAAAGGTGTCTGAAGTAGGCTTCCTTTTTTTCCTCTGCAAATCTTGGGGTAACCTTTGGTCTTCCATGCTTTTAAATCACATTCTTAAAGGATTAAACTGTTATGACAAAAAGGGGAATGTTTAGATATTATGCTTTGCCACTAAAAATTTGTCAAATTAGAAACTGGGCATTTGATAATCTGAACATCAAAGAAGCTTTCCAACAAAGCTTTATGTTTGCAATAATGTTTTCCCAACCTTTCCTGAACTTGAATTGTTTTGGATTATCTCACATTGGGTTCACTGAATGAACCTAGTCAAATGTGGGAAGAAAGGTTCCTGCCAAATATTTTAAACATTTCACATACGTGGGGCATAGGTGGAAAGCCACAGCTATTAGTTACAGAAAGAGGCGAAGCTGCCCTAAACAGTCTTTTAAACTATCATTTCAGAGATTTTTTTGAGATTAATGGGGAAAGGATCCATCTAAGCAACTGTTTATCTTCCCTTAAGGGTCCTATTCACTTTCTTTAACCTGATGTTCCCCCATGTTCCTGAAAAAAGTATATTTTAGAGTCCTTGTATCTCACTGCATTAAGTATAATTTCACTGCTGTGCATAAAAATATTCCATTTCCTTGCAACAATTTGCCAGAACATAATAATTTTGTCTTTATCCATGTCTAAATCTAGCAATTATGTTTCTGTCACTAAGCAGCAATCATTTAGAGCTCCCATTTCCAGTCAATGTAAGGATCTGCTCTCCAAATTCCTTTTTATGGCACTGCTGCAGTGGATTCAGCAGAGAAGAGGTTAATTCAAAGGCTGTATTCTTAACACATGTATATGGAAGAAAGTCACATTGATTTCAGATGAACTTCCTTTGAAACAGTGTTTTAAGGATGCTGTCTTTCTCTTCATTAGTTGCTTGGTTGGCTGATTGATAGATTGAACTTATATCCTATTCCAGCTAAGAAGTTTCAAGAAGTTAAAAGCAAAATGCTGTGGTTGTTTTCACTATTCCAACCAAAGCAAGTGTGATTAAAATGCTTTACACTGCTTGTGGAAGAGACAGGAGGGTTAACAAATATCCAGGAGAAAACATTATACAATTGAAGGGGAGCCTGTAAAAGTGTCTCTGTGTATTCTCCTGCAGTTAAAAATCATAGATTTGGAAGCCATCTAATCCTATCTCTTGCCATGAGGGAGCACATCATCAAGGCACTCCTGACAGATGGCCATCCAGCCTGTGTTTAAAAACCTCCAAAGAAGGAGATTCCACCACATTCCAAGGCAGAGTATTCCACTGTTGAACTGTCAGGAAGTTTTTCTAATTTGGCTCATATGCAGTAAATATATGTGAAATCCATGATACTGTTTACATTGTTGTTGTTCATTCATTCAGTCGCTTCCAACTCTTCGTGACCTCATGGACCAGCCCACGCCAGAGCTGTTTACGTAGCATATAATTATGGTGGAATAATAGGGTTATCTTCTTTGGCTATGGCCTTGGGTGCATCTACAATGTAGAAATAATGCAGCTTTGTACCACCTTACCTACCATGGCTCAATGCTATGTAATTGTGGAAGTTCTAGTTTTGCCAAAGAGTGCTGGTGCTTCATCATACTTTTTTTTTTTTTGCATAAACTAAGTATATTTACAATATGATAGAAGAATTGTTCGCTTTTTTGTGGGTTACACGCCATTGCAAATTTTCGTTTCTGGGTAAAACAATCTTATTGTGAAAATATCAAAGAGACTCTGGGTAGCACAGCAGCAGCAAATTTTTAAATTTGGATTGAAGGGGACTATCCTTATAGAGTCAAAGACTTGATGCAAGTCTTGTGGGCATCTAGTACACATATCTCTTGATATAGGAAATTCAGAGAGAGAACCTCTGCTGGGGGAATCCAGCAGGTGGTAGTCCATCAGAATGGAACAGAAAGGCGTAAATCTTTCGGCAGTCCCATCTCTTGAAAAAGAATCCAAAACCAGCCAATAGCACTCTTTCAGGACATGTTAAAGTATTCATTTGGTCGGTTTTATGGCTAAAGATCAGAACTAGTCATCTAGTAAATAATAACAGTAATAATAATAATAATAATAACAACAACAACAACAACTTTATTCTTGTATCCCACCCCATCTCCCCGAGGGGACTCAGGGCGGCTCACATGGGAACCAAGCCCAACAATATACAATAAAATACAACATAAAATGCAATCCAATTGCAACAAATTAATACATAATTATAGAAACACACCATCACACAATAAAAACATGGATAGAGGCCAAGAGTCAGATAGCAAAACAACAAGTTGTCAACTGTTATACACAATAGTGTTATACAGTACTAAAGCATACGAGTCAATTTAATCTAAAAATGAATAGCTGAACAAAGATACACAATGGTACAATACCCAATAATGCAGTTATTTTCTTTGCAGAGATTACTCATATAGTCAGTTTTGTCTTCACTCATACATAGAGTATTTTAAATGCAAGTCCCATTGGTAATCTGTATACTCCCTGTGGAAGTAGCTCATGCAGTCAGAGTTATATCTTCACTCTTCCGTTTAGTCTTATAGTTGGTTGATAAACAAAGAGAAAAAATGTGTGTGTGTTTTTTTAAAGTCTCTGTAGCAATGAGTAAGTCACTTGAGTTGTCCTTGGGAAAGTGTCAACAAAGATCCCCGGTTGTAAATCCTTGTTTCAGGAACCTCCCTTCTTCAGGATTCTACGGTATCTTCACATAAATGTTATTTGATTCAATAAATTCCTAAATAAGTGATAACAGACAACATAATAGATATGCCAGAATGGCACCTGATAACACAAAATGACAATAAAGTAATTATACATATTTCATGCATGTTATTACTTACGCATCTCTAATGAGGACTGGCTCTACAGATAGGCTTTCAATAGTGAGCAACATAATCTCAAAAAGGAAAGTATTTATGGCCTTGACTTGTTATGGAAATTACAGCTGATGAATGCTTTCTAAGCGGGAGAGGTTAAAATTAAGAGTTTATTTCAAAAAGCAGTTGAAGTCTAATCTGTCCTTGAGACCAGTGGGAGAAACTGTATTTAACTTAAAAATCCAAAAAGCTTCTCTTTGCAAGAGAAAACTTTTTATGTCCATGTGAGGCTTGGTATGAATTTTTTCTAAAATACAAAATTTGAAATTAGAAGATGGGTGTCCTTTTTCCAAAAAATGAGAATATAAAGTGCTGTCATTATATTTGTTTCTTATGTGAGATCAGTGTTCCAAGATTCTGATCCTGATAGGTCTAGTTGTCCTTCCGATGTAAAGGAAGTTGCATGGACATTGAATGACGTACACCACTTTGTCTGTAGCACAAGTGGTAAAGCTGTTTAGGGGTGTAGTGATCCTCAAAGTTGGGTGTGTAAACTGTTTGGTTTTCAAGGACTAGGAACAACATTCACAATGACCACAGAAGGTGTGACCTCTAAGGTTTGGTCTGTTCTGAGTGATTGGCAAAATAAAATCTGATCTAATTAACATACCTTTTAAAAATTTGTTACGTTTGGTACGTTTATATGCCACCATAGGTGTATTTTGGCAACCTGGGATGTCCTTGATCATGTGCCAGTGTTTCTTGACTATTTTATAGATGTCAGAGGAGAGTTCTGTAAGTGTAAGGTGCCAAATTATCCTATTGGGAGGTGTTTTTTGAGGGTTTCTTAGAAGGTGAGCTCTATCTATATGACTGACTTTTTGGATGGCTGTATTCAGTACATTGGAGGGATATCCTCTTTCTTTGAATTGTCTCTTAAAGGTACGTACTTCTAATTCAAAATCCTTTGGAGAGCTAGTATTGAGTTTTAGTCGCATGAGTTGTGAAAAGGCATTTTTGTTTTCAGTCTGTGATGGTGGAAACTAATATAATGCATGATGGAATTCTTGTCTGTAGGCTTTCAATAATTCCTAACCCTTAATTTATCTTGTATTTTATACACTGTGACATCTAGGAAATTAATCTCATGTGGATTGCTGTGACTAATAAATTTAATATGCTCATGTAATACCCATTGACTGAATGGTGTAGCTGTTCCTTCCATTTTACATATCATAAAAATGTTGTCTATGTATCTGCCATAGTAAATGATTTCTGGTAAAGCAATATTTTTTCTTCATTTAGAATCCAGGTTTGTTCCAGATTGGCTATGAAAAGATTTGCCAGTGAAGGGGCCAAAGGGCTGTCGGTGGTGCTGGGAAATCACGGGTGTCAAGTAGCTCTTTGATAACTGTTCTCGCTTCATCAAGTGGAATATTGGTGTATAGCGATGAAATATCCATTGTCATTAATATGGAACTGGTGGGTATTGTCAAAGATTCTACAATATTGATAAAATGTGTAGTGTATTTCATGTAGAATCTTAGAAATAAATGGCTGCAAATGGTAGTCTACAAATTGTGCCAAAGGTTCTAAAATTGAAGATGTACTGGAAACTATAGGTCTTCCAGGAGGGGGTGTGATGCCTTTATGGCTTTTTGGCAGAATGTAAAAGACTGGAGGTTTTGGATACTTGTTGTATAGGAATTCATATTGTTGTAAGGTAATATAGCCTTTTGCTAGGCCTTCTTGACAGACTGTGTGAATGAGGAATTTTATTTTGTCAGTGGGATCTGTTGGAATGGGTCTATAAAAAGATGAATAATTCAGGTGTTTTCTACTTCCTTTATGTAGTCACTAGTGTTTAATAAGACAATAGCTCCTCCTTTATCAGCCTGTTTCCAAATGTAGTCTTGTAGGTTTGCCAATCTTTTAATAGTATCTAACTTAGATGGTAGGAGCCCCCGGTGGTGCAGTGCATTAAAGTGCTGAGCTGCTGAACTTGCAGTCTGAAAGGTCACAGGTTCAAATCCGGGGAGCAGAGTGAGCGCCCACTGTTAGCTCCAGTTTCTGCCAACCTAGCAGTTTTAAAACATGCAAATGTCAGTAGATCAATAGGTAGCGCTCCAGCGGGAAGGTAACGGCACTCCATGCTGTCATGCCGGCCACATGATCTTGGAGGTGTCTATGGACAATGCCGGCTCTTCGGCTTAGAAATGGAAATGAGCACCAACCCCCAGAGTCAGTCACGACTGGACTTAGCATCAGGGGAAACCTTTACCTTTATCTAACTCAGATGGTGTCATGTTGGTATGATATAGGTGGGGTTGGTGACTTAATCAACTGTTCATCTTAATCGAAGGTGGCTTGAAAAAAAACAGTTTTATGACAAGTCCCTCTTGGGCCTGAAAAAGTCTGGAGAATGGGGTAAAATTGCCATTGTTTTCCTCAGTCAATGTAGTAACTGTAGTAACAAAGTAGTAATGATTTTTAATAAGGAGAGGTGCAAGAGTATCAGAGGAAGCACACCCCTATGATATTCGGGGTAGGTGCAGCCCCTATATTTCGGAGAGTTGCCTACCCTTCTTGGTAATTACTTCCTTTATTTATTTATTTATTTATTTCCGATATTTCTACCCCGCCCTTCTCCCCGAGGGGACTCAGAGCGTCTTACACAACACTTAAAATGTTCTTCCTTCAATAAGCTTCTTCGTGATCCAGCTGAAATTACCTTTCATGTAGGATAAATCTATTGGATCCACCCTTAATCTCTAGTTAATTATTATTCTGACCCCCTACTAAAATGCATTATTTGGAAGATGTTGGTACAAAAATACCAAAATATTTGTTAGATTTTTACTTAACGTTGAACAGCAGTTGTTTAGGTTATATTATTGTTCTTATCTCTTTAGCTACAATTTCCACAGTGTTAAATAATATATCTGCTCACTGTAGGTAACAATAACACAAATGCCTGTCTTGCAGAACTGCTGGAACACTAATATACTTCTGATCTGGTAAAAAGACAATGTGAAAGATAACAACTAGGATGTGATCAGACTTTCTGATTCTGGGACACTTCATTAAGCTCTACTTGTCGGAGAGTGAGAAATTAAATTGTAGTTGTCTAAAACTGGACTAACCATTAGCGGTGTGTTCAGATTAGATTTCAAGCCATGCTAGCGATTTTACACTTGAATGACACGAACAAAATTGTTTGCCTGTGTGTTTGCTGCCTTCAGGCATGATTAAATTATGGAACTGTATTCTTCAAAAAGACAAGGTTTATTACTTTTAACAGCTTTCAGGCTGAAGTCTCCATAAATAAAGCAAGCTGCGACTTGGAAGCAAACAAAAAACTAAACAAACAAAACAAAATGCATATGCATAAAGTCCACAGGAGACAAACACTTATATGGAGAATTTTGTTCTTTAACATCTAAAGTTTCTTATAGGCAGGTGAGCTTCATGAATAAGAAAAAACGTTTCCTATGTGAGATGATGAACAACAACATATTAAAATGCAACAAATATAAACAGTTAAAACAGATCAGGAACACCTGAGCCCTGTGATCTAATGTTTATTACCTTCAAAAGTTCAAACAGCTGTAGAAGGGCTGGAAGGTTGGAGATAAAGCAGAGAGTGTCTACCACACAGTTATAACTGTGATGGCTCCATCCTTTGGATTCTTGGAATTTGTAGTTGGGGAGATCAGTAGAATTCTTCATTTGAGACCTCTATCTAATGCTGGACTTCAGGGAAACAGTGTTCTTTAACAGGAAAGTGTTATAGCTGTGCAGAGTACACACATGGTATGTCTCTCAAGCTCAAGATACTAACATACCATACACACATAGTATGTCTCTCAAGATCAACAGTTCTGGACCCAAAAGAATTCTGAGAGATGGAGCCCTTCAGGTTTAGGAGTAAAAGACCATCTGATAGTCTCAGCAAAAAATAAAATTCTGGAATGTTTGATTTTGAAAAACCGAAATACTTTTGTACTGGCAACAAAAATAAAATTCAATTGCTAGTCCTAACTAGAATAGACCCATTGAATCAATAGGTTTAACACATATGTTCACTAACTATTCAGTCATTGATTTAGTCTGTCTACCCTTGTTGGAACTAGCAAGTGGATTTACTTTTAGTCTCCATGCAATTTTATGCACAGTATTGCAGCACTTGCCATTTGCATCTGCCATGAAATTGTGAAGGAATGTGAATCCAAAATTTGTCCACTTTATGCTGTATTATTTTGTGAAAGATCAACCTCATACTTGAAGCTGTGCCAGTAAGCCCTTAATTTCATTGTGACCAGAGATTATTCTTGCTGCCAGGGCCTTCAAATTAAATTAGTGCTGACTGAATAGCAGGATCAAAATCAAGTATGCCAACTTCTTTACATCACTCCTTGTAAGCGAGGGAGTTAATGTTTTCCTCGGCAGTACTTTGTCTTATGCCTTAAGCACTCACAAAATTTTGATTTTCACTTCTTTGATATGTTGCCCGCATATTCCCATTTTTACATACTGACAAAGCCACACAGAAAGGCCCATAAGTAATGGTGGTGAGATCATAATTATTTTTTCCAAAGTATATCACAGGAATGAGACAAGCAACCCCCTCCCCCAATTGATTCACAAATGTGTTCTTTTGAATAAATAAAATAATTAAATAAATGCACTTTTAAATGAAACGCATACAGCTCTGTCGTTAACCTGGGTTTATGTCCTCCAGCTCCCTCTTTAATGGAACTTCACAACTGACACATTGTGCCAGCTGCCTAGGTCAGCACCATTTTAATGCAGGAAAGCTTTTGCCTTGATGACCAAGCTGTTGGAGAATTCATCTTGGACTTTAATGCTTTCATGGGAAAGCCTTTCCTTCTGCTGCAAGAATACAGCCTAATGAAAAATCTGGACCTGCTTGATCAGAGTGCTGAAAGGGTCTAGGAACTATCCCAAGCTGCACTGAATATGAATTTATCAAAATTTCCACAGAGCTATCAGCACCCCCATCTCCTTTGTTTTCAGCTGATGGATAAATGAAGGAAGTCTATGCCAGAACAGAGATTACAAAGTGGCAGTCCATAGGAAACTTCCTGGTCTTGTTTTTGCAACCCACACCATACTAGAAAGGAGTGCCAACAAGGGGTGGCTCAAGTTATTTTGCTGACTGGGACAGAGCCACAAATTGTGGTACCTAGTGAAGTCAAGGTGCAATAGCATCCAATGTCAACCAACCAATTTTGGTACCTGAGGTTGGGCCATATTCCTGTCCATAAAACAGTACAAAAATGAAAAATCTATTAGCAGTTCAGTTTCTTTTCATGACAGCTCACATTTACTGCATGAACCAAGCATCTGCTAGGAAAACTCAGAGCTACATGAGAGGATGTTCAAGAGGCGTTATCCACTGTAAGTCACTCCCCAGGGTTTTCCCTTCACTACTGGTTAGAGAAATAAAGAAAAGGGAGCCAGCCAAGGACTAATTGAACACCATGTGGCAAAGTAAGGGGATTGCTAGCTAGAATGCTTAGAGAAGGAATTGCCTTGCTCATTCATAAGGGTTTACCTAGTTCATGTTATGAATTAAATTTATCTTATTTCATTGCTTTGTTTTCATTTCATTTTACCTTTTTATGTTTTATAAAATGGTTTTCAGCTGCTTCTTTTTCAGATATCTTTTTGACAAATTAACATTTATATAGCACTTTGTACACTGACTCTGATACAAAATAAATAAACTAGCTGAACTTTCTAATAGGAGTTTTTAGAATGGTCTTTCATTTAAGACTTGATAGCCCCTTCAGTCCCTGATCAACAATGCATCTTGGAGCCAGAAGAAGTTCGCCATCTCTAAATGAAGGTGGCAATAGCCATATACTGATATATCTCAGTTCAAAAAGTCTCTTAAAATTTAACAAAGGTCAATTTAACAAAGCCCGTTCTTTCTTCCTTGTCTTAAGTCTAGCTGGAAGGGGCTTTTAAAAAAGCATTAGCATTGGAAGGATGGTGAAGGAGGGCTGGAGAAACAGAAACATTGGGTGTTGTATTGTAGCAGTGTTGTATTGTGCAGTAGATAATACGACAAAGCATTTTTGCTAAGAAAGAGCAGTATTCTAATTTTACGGACCTTATACTAGCTATGTGGACCTACCTACAACAGGCAAGATGAACAGTGGTTGGAGTCAGAATTCATCACTGAGGATGCATGAATGATACAACAAAGAGAAAAGGGGAAAGAGATTAGTCTACCTCATACATTTAGCCACTGAGGCCCGAGCTCTACTGCAATGCAGTTGCACAGCGATATTTAAGAAAGTGTTTTTGCTATGCAGATTATTACATCAGAAATCCTGGAACCAGTTTGAGGCCCAGATGGTGATTACACAAACTGCAGAGCTCTGGTGGGCATTAAGGGTTTTCTTCCACATTCTTTTGTGAAAGCTTGTTGTCTGACCACCACAGTTTCAAGCTAGCTTCAAACAGCATTAAATGGTCAATGTAGATGGAAATCATAAAGTAGCTGGTGAAAGAAGAAATTATACTCCGATTCATGTTGGAAAAAAGCTTTCATGTAGTCTCTAGAAAGTTTAATATGTTTTTGTTTACTTGTGTAAGGATCACCTGGTCTGAATATTTTTCATATCACATGTGCATATTGAAGCATTTTGAAGAAAAGATTTGCAGAAACACATTGAAGTGCTCTTCTTTTTGTGTGTTGAAGGAACATATCCCCATTCTTTTGATGTTATTTCTGCTTGTGGCACAGAAGTTTCTATTAGTGAAGAAATGCCCAGGAACACATCTATTTCATTATCTGCAATATACCTGTACTGGCATAAAGTAACACAACCAAAATGTCAATTTCTCCCCCAAGGAGTTTATGGCATAAACATAGACTATTGATGGTGAGGGTACAGGCAAATGGATAACAAGTGGAAAAGGAATGAATACATGCCGAAGTGCATACTTGGGCTTTGTTTCAATTAGGGATGGTATACAGCACAAAGCAAAAGCCAGCTGTGCTCCCTGTACCACACACAGGGTGAAGAAGGCAGAGCATTGTCAATTTGGTTCATGCATTATTCAGAATTGGCTGCACTGAATTGTTCCAGAAAGTTGTTCAGATTCATCCCATCTTAACTTTCATCCTAAATGCGTCACTTTCAAAATGAGGCGTAGGTGTAAGAAGAAAGCTCCCGTCTAGAGAGATGTATTGTTGCTGGGTGAAGTCTTGGGCCCCTTGTCGAGGAAAGGAGGATTAGTGTGCAATCCCCTTCCGGCTTCCTCTTGTCGCAGCATCTTCCACCTTTCCCCTCCCTGCTTTGTGTTGACTTTGTGCAACAGCTGTGGGTAATCAAATCATTCTCCAGACCTAGCTGCTGCTAGCCAGCTGGCACGATACAAGCTGGACCACCTATGCCAAAGACATCCAGCTGTACGTGTATCATTATCTATCCATCTGTAGCACATGCCATATGCCGTTCCCCAAAGATACATGGAGGCTACACTTAAAATGAAACTTCCAAAGCACAGCTTGATCATTGCACTCCCTGCTCTGTCCCGGCACACAAATACACAAACGCACATGCTGCTCTCTTTGAACCCCTTATTATGCAGCTTTATTTCTCCTAAAATTGATTTTTGGGAGCAGAATCCTATATAGAGCTTCAATTTATAGCAACATGTTCAAATCCTGATAGAAAGAACAGCTTGGTGTGACCAGAACCTGAATTTTAGCTAAAGTCTTAGCTTGACTTCCAAATCAAATAGTTCACAAACAACCTGGCCCTGTCATTAATCAACACACAGAAACCTCAAATATTAGGCTGACCCACTCTACTGTGTTGCAAAAGATTACATAAGATTGTTCAGAACTGTGGAAGAACTAAAAAGATCGTGGGAGGGTTGATAGAAACTGAAATCTGTGGCAATATATTTGTCTTCTGGTAGAGGATAAGACACTTCTAACTTCCTTGACAGCAATCCTTCCATTCCATCACTGATGTGTATAGCTCTTGTCAGCGTTTTGATTGTGTTCAGAAGGTCGGCAGAAGAACTGTTATGGTAAATGTTTTCCTTAAGAAAGTTATTTTGAGAAGACAAATGTCACATCAGGAAATAGCATTTCTCAGCAAACTGGCTCAGTTTTCTGTCACTCTTGATGTCTTCCTATAATCTTTAGGGTAAAAAAGCTTGTAAGATTTCACAAAAAGAAAAAAAACCTTATTCTTTTTACTTAATAATTTACTTGCATTGTCAAGTTTTCTGAACATGTTCAAGGTTATATTCTGAGATCCTTGTGATAAGTTAACACACTTTTATTGAACTGAATAGCACTTCTTAAACAGACTGGCATGTCAGGGCCATTTGTGTGAACAACTATAACATGAAAATGTTCAACAGGAGGAGCAGGTTTATATCTCAACTTGATTTATATCCTATTAACAAGTTAAGGTAAGTACAATACAGTTCAAAATCAACATTAAAATAAAATGAAATCATTAACAATATTGAAATAATTAAAAACATACAATTAATACAAAACACACAACACAACACCTTTTTACCCCCTCCCCCCACTTTTAGGGGGGAGGACTTTTTTAACATCACAAAAACTGCCAGTGCTTTAAATTGGACTGGAGTAAGTAAATAAAAGTGAAATCAAATGAAAGTTAGAAGCATGTTAAATACAGTTGATTATTCCTTATATTTCTCTATTTCCTCCCACCATGAAAATATTACGATCAATTAAGTCTATCACCAGCATTCAAATGTACCTATCTACAGGGCTAGATTAACCATTAAGCAAAATGAGCACATGCTTAGGGCATCAAGGGAGGGAGAGCAACACATACATTTTCCTTTGCCAGATTTACCAAGGATAATAGAAGACTTTGCAATTAGAAAAAGTAGGAGAAAATATAAATAAAGTAGAAGTATGTAAAAATAAACATTGTTTTCTATCTTACTACAAGTTTTATTTCATTTCAAAAGGTCAAATTGTATTTTAAGATTTATTGTTGTTTATATTTTGAATTAGATGTATATAGGAGGTCTCAATCCAGCCCTGCTTGTGTGTGTGTGCGCATGCGTCTCCAAGTTGCCTGTCAACTAATGGCGATACCATTAATTTCATGCAGTTTTCTTAGTAGACTGGGGAGGGGTGCCAATTCCTTCCTCTGAAATACAGCCTACGGCAGCTGATATTGATTGTTGGTCTAATGTGACCTAAAGGATCACATCTTAAATTAACATATATTTATTACTCTTCAGTGTAGAAAGATCAACACCATGATGATCAAGGTTGATGAACCCATTGTTTTCAAATTTAGTTTCCACAGTCCTATACTATAGCTACTCTAGGTAGATCTGATAGAGGTTGCTGACCAAAATATTTAGAAGTCAATCTTCCTTTATTCTTGATGAAGGTCTTACCAAACAATTTTATTGCATCACCCATCTAAAAGACAACTGAATTGGCCATTCAGTTAGCTGAATTGGCAGCTGTCATTTTTTCTGTGAAAGCCAGAAGAGAGGTTAGATTTTTATTTTATTTTTGGTGGTGGGTTAGGGTTAGGTATAGAATAAAGAAATGTTATTTTTCTTATTAAAATAAAAAGATAAAATAAGGTTATCATCTGCCATTTATAATGTTCACCTGTCAAATGTTTGAAAAACTGGCCTCTCCCATTACTGAGATTTCTGAACAATTGCAATAAACTTCTGCTCACTCTATAGACAGATAATACAACAGACTTACAGCTTCCTTTTATTGAATTATCTCTATTATGTTCCATGTACTCCTTGTACTACTGAGCCAGATACAAGAATAAAATTTTGGTCCCATCATCCTTCCAGGTCCTACCTACCCATAAAAAGTATGATAAACATAGAAGAAACATAGTGGATACATCTGCTAAAATATTTTATGTTTCATTATTATGAAAAAACTTACAGATGAAGTTGTTGAAAGTCTTCCTATTATTGTACACTTGTTACAAGAGCTCAACAATCTTAGAGACAAATTGTTATATGAAGTACAACAGTGGGAAAGAGGTGAGAAATTCAAAAGAGTACATGTTTTGAAGTTGAGGTGTGGAAGAAATCTGACAGCCAGGATACTGAATGTGTTAAATTTCTGTCACATATATTCTTTTTAAATGTGACAGGTTTGCCTCTTCAGAAGATACATATTTAAGCATTAGGATAACTGCCACAGAAGACCTACTTTATTGTATGTTGGGACAGTCCCTGCAACTACACTAAGGTGCAACTAATAGAAGCCTGCCCTATTGCCCAGAGAAGGCTTAATGCAAGGTGATGAGTGGTACATTTATTTATTTATTTACTATATTTCTACCTCACTCTTCTCACCCCAAAGGGGACTCAGAGCAATTTACAGTTTGCCCACTTCGGTGCCACATTGCAAATACACAGTGAATAAATATAATACAATACAAATCAAAGCTTCCATGATCAAACATAGGCTAAGCAGAGATGTCATGGATCTTTCACACTTTGTAGCTGAAATTTTAAAACCTATGTCATTTCCAATTGAGGATTGTCTATCAAGTAGGGTTCAGGAATAGTGCAAAGCAGGATATGTCAATGCACTTTCTCTATCCTACCCCAGGAGCTAAGATGATTCACTTCCATATGTTGGAATACGGTATGTTCCCCAACACTACACAAAATTTAATGAAATTTAATCTACTGCTCCATGTTCCTCAGCCAGAGATAGTTGGAAAGAAGAAGACAATGACATATCAGTCAGAGAATGCACTAAAGCAATCAAGGCTTTTCTTTCTTCAGTGTATATTTTGCACACAAAAGAGAGAGAGAGAGAGAGAGAGAGAGAGAGAGAGAGAGAGAGAGAGAGAGAGAGAGAGAGAGAGACAAGAGTCTTCAAGAAAATTCTACCTCTAGGAACCACCCCAGATCCCTGCCTCCAAAATCCCCACAGGGCAGAGCAGTATTCCTCCATGCATACCACCTGTGGTAAAAATCTTTGGCAGCAACTGCTTTCCAGCCAGTGGAAAGAAGGGTAGCTAAAAGTAATTTACATCCCTGCCTTAGGTAATTCCACCACTGGCATCAGTAGAAGCAGTTGAAGAATGTGTAAATACAGATTTATAACCTGTGGCAGAAGAATATATGCCAGGCATCTGAGACAGACTTGAGAAAAAAGGAAGGTGATCAAAGAAGTGCTTTCATGCTATGTGATATCTAGTAAGGCCATTGAAGAGGTAATAATTTTGGTCTATCTAGCATAAAAAGGACAAGTGTAAAAGAACAGCCCAAGAAAGCATATGGTCTTATTCTTACAGGCTAGATTCTATCCATAATAAGACCTTTGGTCTGGTGGAAAAAGAAAAGACAATTCATTGTGACCCCAGATAAAAATGTTAATACCCAAGCTATACTTGGGGAGGGGAGAAGGGAGTTGGCATAGCTAGCTCTCTGTTGCAAAAGGCAACAAGCGGCTCTATTTTTATTTGGTTTTTTAGTACTTGGACAAGTGCTTAAAGGATTCTCATCCCCTATTGTACCTGATGGCAGGAGGCTGGCCAGGAGATACAGCTCTGACCACATGACACTTACATGTTAGTTTGTTTCTTTCCCCATATCAACTGTTACTTTATGGTAGGGCTGGCCTCCCTCCAGCTTCACCTTTTGTGGATTTTTTTCATGAAATGTATCACACAAGCTTTACAATATAACAAGTGTACAATAATAGGAAGAAATGATCAATTACTATATTTTGGTTAGCATTTGAGAAGCAGCTGAGATGCTCATGTAGCTATTGACCTTGTCCTAGACTTTTGACTGGTAAATTACCTGTATTTCATCGCATAATAGTCACACCCTACTTTTCAGGGGGAGCGTTTTGGTTTTTTTAAACATTACATAATAGTTGCACCCTTAGTTATGCAAGGGAGCAACACCCACCCAATTGCCCTCTGGAGCTCAGCAGGGAAAGGCAAGTGAGCCTTCACCCACCCACACGCCTCTTGGCAAGGGCTGTACGGCCCCGCTAGGCTGGCGGCAGCCAAGGGAGGTCTTGTAGCTCTCGCTGGTAGGCATGGATGGCTTTAAAGCTATGGGAGTTCCCTCATCTGGGGTAAATGCCACTAATACGTAATGAAGTATGGTATCCTGATTTGTTTCTTAGATTTGTTTCAGTGTATGTATTTAACATGTTTTGTGTACAACTTGGATTTTTTTATTGTTATCTTAAAATGTAAAGAAAACTCATGTATATGCTGGACTAATCTAGTTTCTAAGGAGATTATCACACCATGGTCTAATGGCATCACAAACCCATTCTCAAGAAAGCTGGGAAAATAGCCCTTTTTGCTATAGTATTACCCTCCTAATAGCTCTCTGTAAAAACAGAATGCACTGTCTGCTTTCTGCACCATCTTGTAGACCATTACTCCCAACCCATGATTTGCCATTCTTAGACCATGCCCTATTTTTCTTGGACAAAAGAACTGTACAATTTCAAGATTTTGCAAGACTCTGCCATTTTATATTTTTGTTACTGCATGCTTTCATGCAGTCCTACATTGCCATGTACATATAAAGCTCTTCATAATAAATGTGGATGACATGGTAAATAAGGATATTGCAGATCCCAGTCTTATACATATTTGTTTATACGGTCAGGGTGACATGTAGTTATCAGTGCCAAATTTTGTTTTGGGATGCTGGGGCCAGCAGAACTACAATGTCTGTCAATTTGACTCTAGTGCACCACTTTACAATTAAAAATATCCATCCTCATTCAAAAGGTAATCTTAGTTAATAAATCAACCCTGTTAGTGCATTAGATTAAAAAATAAATAAAAAGGAAATGAGGGGGTGAAAGGGGGAAGTACTGGCTATGCAGTAGGAAAGCAAAGGCAAATCCTCTCTGAATCAAGAAATCCATGTGATATGGTCACCATAAGTCAGAAATTATTTGAAGTCACACAACAATAACAGTGTTTCAAATATGCAAGAAGACAGTCAACCTTTCAAAATAATCAGTGAATAAAAAATAATAATTCCAAACTTTCATCAGAGAAACCATATTCCTCCATGTTTGATGGCTGTATGCCTTTGTGAAGTTTTTGTTAAAACTCTTTGCCTTCTCAGAGTTCTATCGTTGCTTTTGCCATAAATACATGACTTACCTATTTTTGTATGCAAACCATTGTATATTCCAAATGATATATGTCAACTATGATAAAAAAATGAGGAGTGTGACAGTTACCATTCAAAACTGGGGTCTCTTGGGAGGCAAAAATCTGAGCACAATACTGTGAATAGTCAAGTACTCCGATGCATTATATAAAGAAAAGAGCACAAACAGTAATGGAAGAAAAACAAATTCAGAACAGATGCCAGGAAATACCTTTGCATTTCAGAAGGGAAAGAACAGACTTTCAGAGATTCCTAACAATACTAACAAGGTTTTACTGAGACAAAATTATCATATTGATTAAAAAATAAAGGCCCATGCTGGCTTAGAAGATTGTTCATCTGTTCTCTTGAGGGGCTGCTCTTATGACAATGGATCCCTTCTGGAAACTTGGGAGGAAATTTATGACTTAACCTACGTAATGAGCATTGTTCCCTGGATACCGATGCAATTCTAATTTATGTGAGATACTGAGGAAGACTATTGTCTGTTTGATGCATCCCATGGGACCTTTATGTATTCCACATCACTGTAAAAATATGAGCTGAAACCTCTATGTAGATTTCCAATTACATGCAGACCCATTTGTGCAATTTTTGTCACTGAAAAAGATATAGCAGTGAGAAAAAAACAAGATGGGTATTTCATAAAGGGGCCAGTCATAGAATTGGAGAATTAGAACAAATCCCAAGAGTTTTTTAGTCCAAACTCTTACTAATGCAGCAACCTACAGCAAAAACACCACAGCCATGTGTTTAAAAACTTCCAACAAAGAAGATCCCTTTACTTTCTTAAGTGGTCCTTACATGCACAGACAGCTCTTACCATCTGGTGGTTCTTCCTAATTTTAAGTGGGAATCTCTTTTCCTGTACTTATGATCCACTGGCTTGGTTTGTATCCCCTGAAACAGCAAAGAAAACAAACTTGTTTTGTCTCCCATTTGACAGTAAAGATAGATATTGTAGCTTCTCTCAATCTTCTCTTTTTCCATACTGAACACATCCCATAAGGCTTGATTTCCAGACCACTTTCTTGCCGTCTTGTGATCATGCTGCACCTTTTATGTTACATTATTTTATGGTATAGCTGAGTGGACATGTTTGTTTCATATAACAGCTCGCCAGCTGTTATCAAAGTGCAATTCCCATCTAATGTAGCCAGCATGGCTATGGTGAAGAAAGCAACATCTGGTAGGGCAAAACAATTATAATCTCTGTAGTATATCATGCAGAGGCTCCAGGTAACAAATAAATCATAGATGTGTGTTGTATTGGGTCTGCTGACCCCATTTTTTATATTCTGAAATAAAAATTAATATTATAAAGGAGCATATTTTAGGAATAGTATAGTAAAACAACTTGGAGTGTGTTACATATTTTATGGCTCTTATACTGTTTGATTTAATACACATATTGTCTACATGTAGCTCTGGGGGGTAGATACAGATCTGTGGGTTATACTTCGGATCCTTCTGTTTGGTTCATAATGAATTCTATATATTTATTCTGAAGAGTCTTTTGCATAGGAATTACCTAGTGGGGAGTGCAGTTGTTCAATAGTGACAGCCAGTCTCCCAAAAGGTCTCAGTGTGGATTCATAATATATTGTGTGGAATTCACTGGCTGGGTGACCTAACATGAATTATTTGACCTCATGTTTTTAAAGCCTTGATGTCATGCAGCTTCAGGGCTTGCCTGAAAGACAGGTGTTGATCTATCGTGTGTGCATTACATCTTTGCACATCCATCCAAAGGGAAGCATCCATTGTTTTCCTATTTTTGAAATTAGTCAGCAATCAATCTTTAAAGTTTTTCTCACCCATCAAATAGCATAACCCTTGAAATGTCAGGATTAATAGAACAACATTATAACATCTGTAAAGAGTTTAGAATTCTACACACAATGATATTTCTCTAAAAATGTAAAAAAAAAATAGAGTATCCTTTTATTCCATCATCAGTTAGGTTCAGAGTGCTCCTTGATTGTCAATTAACTACAGCTCCCAATATCATAGGTCAAATCTGCCCCATGCCTCAAACCTCTCCTGTATTTTCTCTTGGTCACTGGGAGCCAAGTTTTGTGGGAGTCACACAGTTTTGTAGACGTGGGAGCCATCTCAGAAATCACGCACAAACATAAATAGATACATAGATAGAAGATACATATTTTCACTTTTATTATATACTATCTTAGGTACTCGGCAATGCCCAGATTAGATCTTTTGTAATGAGAAATATTAGAAGCAGTCATTGTTTGTTTTTGGATTTTATGAATGATCCTATTAGAAAATCCATAAAGATGTGGGTGAACTACAATTCCTAACATTGTGGGTCAAGTCCTCCCAAACCTCATCAGTATTAGAAGGTTGACATGTTGTGTATGTATGCCAGGTTTGGTCCAGATCCACTATGATTTGAGTTCACAGTCCTCTTTGATTGTGAGTCAACTACAACTCCAAATTTGGCGTCAATACCCCCTTGGTCCCACAAGTATTCAAAGTTGACCATGTTGGATATGTATGCCAAGTTTGGTCCAGATCCAGTGTAGGTTGGGTTTACAATGCTCTTTGATTGCGGGTGAACTACAACTCCCAGAATCCAAAGTCAAGTCCCTTCAAATCCCACCAGTATTCAGTGTTGGCCATTGCCATGTTGGGTGTGTGTGTCACGTTTGGCCCAAATTCATTGTCGGTTGCGTTCAGAGTGCTATCTGGATGTGAGTGGACTATAAATCCCCAAATACAAAGTCAATACCACCCAAACCACTCCAGTATATTCTGTTGGTCATGGGGGGGGGGTCTGTGTGCCATGTTTGGTCCGGATACTTCAACAGTGGGAGTCATAGAGCTCTCTGGATGTCGGGGCTATTTCAGAAATCGTGCACAGACATGGATACATACATATTTAGATATTTTCACTTTTATTAGATAGATACTAGATAGAGATGTCTGCACTCTGTTTGCAAACAGAAATACTCTTGCAAGACAGATGAGGTGGGGGTTGTGTGGAAGGGATTTAATAGAGTCAAAAGAAGCTGACTCATTTGCAAATTCTCCTCCTTTGTCAGGAAAATTACATATAAACAGCCACACTGAAATAGCTGGAGATTCCTTTGGAAGATGACAGCTATTTTTGGGCAGAAAGCATCCTTTTGTCTCATGACACCCTCTTAGTAAAGGATGTTGGAGTGTAGCCAGGTCTATGAAGAAAAATAGAAGAAAGAAATCTTATACAGTCTTTTGATGTATGGTAATTGTCTTCTTACTGTGATTCTCAGAAACTTCTCGAAGTTGACTACGGTATGTTGTGGATATGTTGCTCTCTCTTGATCTTAATTACTTGCTTCAATTCAAGGCCATTCAAAATTGTTAATATTATGTCGTTGCACCTGCAGGGCTCTGTGTTGATAATTACCATACATCAAAAGACTGTATAAGATCTAGTACAAATATCAACAACCTGAAGAAGGACTCCCCAAAAAGAGGCATTGTACCCAGGATTACTTGCTGTTGTATAGTTTTGTTTGTATATACACTATATTTGTGGACTATTTGCCATTTGAGATTGATGTAAGTTTTGCTTTAAGTGTTACATAATAAAGTTGTATAGTTGTGCTTGTATATACACCACATTTGTGGACTGCTTTCCGTTTGAGATTGATGAATGTTTTGCTTTATGTGTTACACAATAAGATAGTACCCAGTTGGGACTGTAAAGAAAATATTCAGCAATACTAGCATACTATAATACACACATTTAAACCTGTATGAGAACTTATACATTTAAGTTTTTTCTACATATACCATTCTTGTAGCATCTTGATATAGATATCTGTGCCGTATTGATATCACCTACAAAGCCCTAAAAGGTTTGGGACCCACCTACCTTTGTGACCGCATTTCCCCCTATGAACCTGCACGGTCTCTTCGTTCGTTGGGGGAGGCCCTCCTCTCACTCCTGCCACCCTCACAATCGTGGTTGGTGGGGACAAGGGAGAGGGCCTTCTCCATCGTGGCCCCCCGGCTCTGGAACTCTCTCCCCAGGGAGATTAGGCAGGCCCCTACCCTCCTTATTTTTTGGAAGAGCCTGAAAACTTGGCTCTTCCAACAGGCCTTTGGCGATTGATTTCCATAGCTTAGGATCGCCCTGTTGTCTATTTTATTTATATAGCATTCTCCACTCTGTTAGCCGGACATATTCTCTCTGTGTACTCCTTCCCTAGCACTGTAGCGGGACAGCTGGTCCGGGTACCTACCTCTTCCCTAATTATAGCTCGCACTACTCACACTTTTTTGGCCCAGTTTGTTTTAGGAGTCAACACAGGATTTTATCAAAGTATGTTTTTGTATATGCAAACTCATTTGTTTTTATCGATTTGTTTTTATATTGTTGAGTTTTATATTTTTTATATTGTAAGCTGCCCCGGGTCCATTCGGGAGATGGGGCGGGGTATAAAAGTAAGGTTGTTGTTGTTGTTGTTGTTGTTGTTGTTGTTGTTGTCCACGTCATCATGCTGAACAAGCGGAAACGAATCCATCAAAGCCAGACAGACAGATGCTTCAATTACATACCTTAGTACTGCTCTAAAACTGGCATCTAAGTCAAAATGTATCTGAGCGACTTTATCTACAAAATGATGTGCGAACTCACCACATCAAGTTCTCAAGTGTTCAGGAGTCTCCTCTCCCTCATGCAGATGAAGGAGCTCCCTGACCACCCGAAATGGGGAAAAGGAGATGAGCACCATCCCCCAGAGTCAGACACAACTAGACTTAATGTCAAAGGGAAACCTCTACTTTTACTTTAATTTCTTAGTAAAGAAAGAAAGAAGAAAAGAAAAGAAAAAGAAAATGAAGATGTAAAACACTTCTCTCTTCACAAACAGGCAGGGGGAAAATCTCTGTTTCAAGATCCCAACCACTGCCACCATTAAATGTAATACCCACACAGCCCCCTCATCACATGTAGGATGAGGGAATCTTTTTCTTAATATCCCACACCTTTGCCAACATTAACCATTCCCACTAGGACAGGGGGTGATCCTTATTTCAGGATCCCAGCTACTGCCAGCGATAGACATGTGAGCCTGTGCCTGCACGTGAATGGGGTGATGTGTCACTGAGGGGAAGAATGTGAGACAAATCTTCGCATTACATGTAGAGCAATTCACCACTCGAAGACACTGTCTTTATTAAAAACAAAGAAATGTTTATTTATAGGTTCTTTAGCACAATAAGCGTATCTTGTTACAAAGGTTTCTTTCTTCAGTTCCACTTGTATATAATATAGATAATATCTTTCACTCTTTAACATCAATAAATCAACTGAAACTTTGTCTCAACAGTTACTTTTACTTTTCCCTCAGCATTACCCAACTCCTGTTGCTCCTGACACACCAACACACACAAAAACCCCCAACTGATGAACCAAGACTCAAACTAGTCTTTTTATACTTCAACACAGCATTTGTAGTTGCACACTTGAAAACATATATCTTCTTTCTAACACACAGGCTGGAAACTAAACTGAACACACAGAGGCCTTTCTTCTAGCTCCCCTCACTAGAACCTACACACCACTCAACTCTTTTTAAAACATCCCTTCCTTTTTCATCCAGCTAGCTCCACCCCTTTCTTGCTAGCCTCCAAATAGTTATACAGTAGAGTCTCACTTATCCAAGCTAAACGGGCCGGCAGAAGCTTGGATAAGTGAATATCTTGGATAATAAGGAGGGATTAAGGAAAAGCCTATTAAACATCAAATTAGGTTATGATTTTACAAATTAAGCACCAAAACATCATGTTATACAACAAATTTGACAGAAAAGGTAGTTCAATACGCAGTAGTGTTATCTTGTAATTACTGTATTTACGAATTTAGCACCAAAATATCACGATATATTGAAAACATTGACTACAAAAATGGCTTGGATTAACCAGAGGCTTGGATAAGCGAGGCTTGGATTAGTGAGACTCTACTGTATTTCTACAGAAGCAGCTACGTTACCATGGTGACTAACAGCCAATCAGAAGTAGCTAACACCTGCCTATCTTTACCATTAAACACTAAATAACATAGACAAAAATCCCCAATAAAATAACAGAAGGGGTAATGGAAAAACGGTAATGTTGGCCCTTTTGGTCTTATCCAACTTTATGATTCGATGACTTTAGGAAAAAGAAATATGCATAACACCCTTAACTTTAGACTGTCTATCCACACCCAAGGACAGGTCACTTTGTACAGTTTGGACCTCAAAAACTTGCTGCCTTTATTCATTTAAATTGTATTTTAAGAGTAATTCATCCAAGTTCTATTGAAATTAATGGATGTAGCACAACAATAATTTTTGGTTGATTGTGGGCACTGTGTTTTGTGCAACTGGCATGAATTGGCACAGAATAATAGATGGCTGAAATGAGTTTTTCATTCCACCCCATCTATATTTTTCTTTTCTTCAAATAAACATATATAACAGCAAGAGTAGTGCACATACAGTTTGACTTCCAAGGTTTTTTTAAAGTGTGAAATCCACAATGGATATATTTCTTCTTTTTGGCTGTTAATTTAATTGATCTGCTTTGACTCTTTGCCCATGTTATTATTACCTGCTTTATAGAATTAAACTAGAAGCTGTTTTCTTGACAGCAAAGGACAAGATGATTGATAGAATTTACCTTCTGTGAAATCAAATTCGATGATCAAGAGCAAACCCTCTCTCCCTCTGTACTAGCTCCCTGCAGTTTTTATTCTGGATGCTTATTTACAAAATGTGTGAAAAATATGTAGGAAATGTTTATGATATATAGCATACGTGTTTCTGGCAAATGCAGATAAAATACAGGGCTGGGCAAAATACAGCTTAGAATATATTATATTGTATTATACTATTAGTGTTAAAAATGGGAATGATTTGTGCAGTAGGTATTGTGTATAAAACAACATTGGGTTTTCTTTGTATGTAACTATTTTGAAGCTGATAAACATTAAAAGATTGCTATGTTTAAACTTGAACTATAATATTACCTTTTAATTTTATTGGACAAGTATCTGTGCCAACTCATTTTGGTACTTATAATAACCAGAAAACTGTGTGTATTCCACCTAGAATATTTGAGGTTTTTTACCAACTTCTACCAGATAACCATAGGTAGATAAAATTAGCATTCAATGGCCTTGCAGCTTCAAGATCTGTCTTATTCTTGCCTGGGGGAACCCTTTGTTGAGAGGTGTTAACAGAAATCAGATAAAAATCCAGGATGTTCTGACTGTAAGAAAGCTTTTAGCATCTTAGTCATATTTTGGCCAGGTATCAAAATTTACCCCATGAATGGGCATAGGGTGAAAATTGCTCCCATGGGCACAATGCAACTCGCTATCCTATTTGAATGTATTAATTCACTCTCATGTAAGCAAGGATGTATAACTTTTCTGCATGTATTTAAATGTTCAGTTTTCTGAAGGGAAAGGTTGCTAAATATTAATTAGTATTTCAGAGGAAAGAAATTGCAAACTACCTCTGTGTATTCCTTGCTTAAGAAAACCATATGAAACCCATGGTGTCACTATAAGTCAATAGGCAACTTGAATACATGAGTTAGGGCCTTTTACCCTAGTACTTAAGACCTGGCTTTTTACTAGAGCTTTTGATCTATGTTAATTTTATCAATATTTGTATGTATGTATTTTTATCCTTTACAATTTAGCTTGTAAATCGCCTAGAGCATCTTGGATGGAGGGCGATTAATAAGTAATTAGATGATGATGATGATGATGATGATGATGATGATGATGAATACACACATACATACTTGTTCAAGGATTTTGCCTAATATTTAGTAAAAAAAAAAGATGGATTGGCTAATACAATCATTCTAATAAATGACCCAAAGCAAAAAAAATTGCTTCCAATGCCATAGGTAGAGATATTGCATTTGTGACCATTTATCTGATCAGGATAAAAGTCCAGTTTAATTTTTTTAAGAAAAACCTATCTGTAAGGACTAGGTCTGGATAATTTAGGGTGCCACCTCTCCAAAATAAATTATAGGTTTTTCCACAATAAATACAGTCTCACTTATCCAACATTCACTTATCCAACGTTCCGGATTATCCAACGCATTTTTGTAGTCAATGTTTTCAATATATCGTGATATTTTGGTGCTAAATTCGTAAATACAGTAATTACTACATAGCATTACTGCATATTGAACTACTTTTTCTGTCAAACTTGTTGTATAACATGATGTTTTGGTGCTTAATTTGTAAAATCATAACCTAATTTGATGTTTAATAGGTGTTTCCTTAATCCCTCCTTATTATCCAACATATTCACTTATCCAACATTCTGCCGGCCCATTTATGTTGGATAAGTGAGACTCTACTGTAGTAGTGATAGTGATAACTTGAAAGTTGAGCAAACATATTTATACTGAATAATCAATATTGTAATAATGATTTCAAAGTTACAAATTCCATCAAAATTTAAAAATTTAAGTCAAATGTTCACATTATTCTACCTCCACTGCAATGCACACCTCTCATGTCAAATGCAGAGTTGCAAACCTCACTTAAAATTTCTCTCATAACTGCACAGCTCTTCTCTACTATTTTCATCTGTAATCCTGTTAAGGGTGTGTACATTTGGGAGTATAATTTCACTCTCCCAGCATTATTCACTCTTAAGGGTGTGTACATTTTTGGGACACCCTGTAGCCAATAGTGATATTTTGTGACTATTTAAACCATAGAAGAATTTAACTTGTGTAAACAAGTTGGGTGGTCCTAAAACGAGAGTGCTGAATTGAGATGATCTGTGTGCCTTAGCATGTTTCAAACAAAGGATAAGCATCATTTTACTAATCCAAGTGGAAACATCTATTTTTATTTCTAAACAAAAAAAAAATCATTTTCATTGCCAAGAATAGTTAAATAGGTCATATGTTTAAGTGTCTTCTTCATTCCTTGTAAGTCCTAAAAACTAAATTGCAAAAAAAAAAATACGTTGCAAAGAGATCAGATTCTTTAAAAATGCATTGAACAATTCATTCACAAATCCACTCCAAATAGACATTTGAAAATTATCAAGGCATGGCACCCTTCTTTGTGTAAGATCCCAGAAACAAGCCTTTGGGAAAGTAAATTCCATACCAGGCATGTTACAGATAATGAAATTCCAGACATTCAAGTTCACTTACTAGATATGCACTCAAGTGCACCTCTGACGCCCTTCTAAAATTCACTAGTGCCTCTGTGATGGTCTCCCTGTGTGCATGAAACAATCATTTTGGTTCTAGCGCAATGAGGAAAAATGCCCAGTACCTATCTTTGCATTACTGGTTGACCTTCCGAAGACAGCTGCTATGAGAAGCCATTTAAAATTGTTTCTGTGTGTTTTGCATTCACTAGCCTTGTGGTGGACTGTTGTTTTTATTAAAGAGACTTTTAGGCTGGAACTACACTGCCATATAATTCAGTATCTGATCCAGGTTATCTGTTTTGAAATGGGGTTTGGTTTCAAAATCTATGGATGCAATGGCATAATAAAATGGTACCCCTTATATAAAATGGCAATATCAAAATAGTTTGAAGATATATTCTGCAGTGCATATAAGTGTTTCTGGTCTTGTTTTTTTGTTTTTGTTTTTGTCTTTTTTTTGTCCTGTACAGTCTAGGGACCTCTTCACATGGTCCAAAATTTGGCAGTGGTGATGGGCTTTTTGTACTTTCACTACAGAGCTCACTGGCTCCCATCACACACATTAAAAGTACTTTCAGGGCGGAACTGTCACAAAATCCCTGCCACCTCTAAAAATTGCTGGTGGTAGACAACAGGAGGCTTTCCGTCTTTCCATAAGGAAACATGCATTTAGCAGGCTTAAAGAGGATCCCCCCCCCGCATGTGATGAGGTGGAAGGAAGCTGGCACAGTGTGGGGTGTGGGGTGACAGGTCCCCACGCCCTCTGGGCAGGCACCACCAGGACACCACAATTCATGGCGATACTCAGAAATTTCCAGCGGTGCGTGTAACAAGGTCCTAGATCTAAACCTAAACCTAGATTAATTCCATTGAGCTAGCACAGGTTGCGTTCACCCCCAATGCGCACTGAAGTGCACATCAAGCCGGACCCAGTGTGTTAATAAAGCTCACCAGAAAGTCCAGAAGAAGCCAGATAATACCCTGCAGCTGACCATAGTATATCCCATGCACAGCTCGAAACTGGAACTGGAAAATGTGGAGCACTTTTAAAAACACAGAAACATGGCTGGTCGAACAATAAACACCTTCGGACAAGGACATACAGGTGGCACATTATTCTCCCAGAGAGGAAGCCACATAATTCCCATGGGAGCTCTTGCTTTTTGCCACTTTGTTCTCATTTCCTTTGCTTGCCATGGTCCAGTGCTGATTCCAAATGGTCATGGATATGCACATCAGTGCATCTCAGTGGGCTATTAAGAAGAAAAAAATGCATTTTCCACTAGCTGTCTAGCCATGGATCCTGCAATTTCTGGATTAGGTTTGATCCACAACCAGAGAATACTATGGTCACCATCCCAGCCTCGAAGTGGTTCCTTGGGTTTTTGTGTAGGTTTTGCACAGCTAAACCAGTTTCTTTTCATTCACTTCCAGAATGGATTATAGCATTTGTGTAGAAGCACCCCCACTTTCTTCCAATTATTTGAATAAAATAAATGTGGTGGTTGGAACCCTAGGTAAATTTCCTAGCTAAAGTTTTTCCTAGGTAAATTTCCTACATAAATTTCTATTTCGAGAAGCCTGTCATTCAGTATTTTAGTTCTCAGATCAAAGACTTTTCCTTCAAGGTAAACTGAAATCCTAAGCTGTATTCTACCCACAGATCAATATTATTTTTTAAATGGTTCCATGGCTACACATAAGGCTGCTGGTGAATCATAATCAGCATGTATAACTGCACAGCCATGGTTAACAGCATGTATACCATTCACCAGTCAAAGGTGGGTGCCTCCTTTCCATTCTGTAATTGTGCATCATAATAGAATTGGATATCTGAGAAAGGGTTGTTCATGTGAACAACATTCTTCTTCAGCCATAGTTCTTGAGATGAAAAGAAAGGATTGTTTCACTACCTTGTGTTAGGACACTTGAAATGTTAGCAACTCTATTCAAGCAAGAAATAGCTCAGTTCCCTTCCCTTTTCAAAAGTACATAATCCACATGCATTTTACTAACTTGATATCATACAATAAGGTCTACATTGAAAGCTCCCCAAGCTGTTCGAGGGAGTTAATGTTTTCCTATTATTAGCTCATGAAGAAACTATATTCATTCTTTTTACTATGCAATGAACTGGAATTCTTTTGTTCCTGGGTAACCTTTCATTTTATGAAATGTTAGGCAATGTAGTGACAAATGGAAAGGAATTTTGATTGAAGCTCATACAGTAACTACAGTGAAGTTTTTGCATGCACACTTCAAATCTTAAATGAGTTTCAAAAATCTAACTTTATTAAAGTCTTCTGATAGAAGTCTTAATTTATAGGATGGCCCCAAACCTTTTAATAATTGTGTTATGAAACTGTGGTTATGGTCCCCAAACACAGTACATTTTTAGTTCATACTTCCCAAATATAAACATCTCCACTACAACCCAATAATTTCAGCTATATCTAAATGAAATAACTTTGAAAGGATGGGGAGCATTTCATTATTTTAATGACACAGTGAACAATATAAAATGTATAACTGAAAGTTTAATTAATCAAAATTTGCATTTGGCTGTGGTCCATGGCCACAGACATCCCTAGATGAGCCAGTGAACTGATCTGCTCCCATGGTGGTAGGAAGTCTACTGAGTCCTTTGAAGTCAAGACTGGGTCCAGTGCAGACCTTTGATGACATTAGGTGGATTATAAGATTTGTCTACATTTTTAATCAAACCATGTTTTGGAACCTATATGAAAACACACAGAAATGCCTCAGAACCTATGGGGAATTGCAGACCTATCCTAGAGCTTTTCTATCACTATCAGTTTGCCACAAGCTTTTAAAGTAATAAACTTTATTTGTAGACTGCCCTATCTCCCCGAAAGGACTCAGGGCAGTTTCCAAACATATAGAAACCATTCAATGCCCAAAGAAAACCATACAAAACAGTTTACATCGAGACAAAGCACATTAGACAGTATAAACAACCTGACTATAAATTAATAAACAAAATGACAGCCAATAGAATAATACTAAATGAAAAGTAAATAAAATAAAATAAAATATTTTGTTTTCATTTATATTAGATTTTAAAGTATTATTATTTTTAAAGGAATAGGAAAAAATAAAGAAAAACGAACTCACTATTCTGCTACATTTGCATAGATAATGAATGCACACCAGGTTGAGCACCTTTGATATTGCTCCTCTCTTAGTAGCACAACTGAATCCATTTCCCATTCTGTGGTCCTGTGATCATACTTCTGCACAGCCACATAACCACCCCCACTTCAGTTCTATCATCATCACCATCACCCATGGAAGTAAAAAGTTAATGGAGCTTCTGAATTAATGGTATCTTATTATTATATAGATATAGAATCAAAGGAAAGCAGCCAATTTTGGAGTAGTGAGGTGGGGAGGGGGGGAGAGAAAATGCTTATTCATGTGCCTAGCTGTCACCTTTCCCTAAAACAAGGATTTAGTTTGTACATTGGCCATATGGTAATAATAATAATAATAATAATTTTTTATTTATATCCTGCTTTTCTTCCTCATGGGACCCAAAGTGGCTTACAACATATTAAAATCACATAAACAACCATCAGAGTATATCAATAATATAAGCATAATAGGATAAACAGATTAAGAAAAACAACTATAATATACATTCAAGTTCATGAGGCATCATATCGAGACATATATTGCAATGTACTCCAGTCCATAACATATGATATTCCTGTCATTCCTGATTGATTTTCTTCGCTAAATACCTGCTTAAACAGGAAGGTTTTTAGTAGGTTCTTGAAAGAGACAAGGAAGGGAGCTGTTTTAATTTCTTTTGGGAGAGTGTTCCATAGGGTAGGAGCAGAAAATATTTGCATCTATGTACTTAACTGTGTCTCAAAATAAAAGGAAATGTTTTCTATTCAAGTCATTGCAACACAGTTCAACGCCTTGGGTTTAGTTTCCCCCACCCAAATGTTTAAATAGGAAGGCTTAATATATTGACGGAGAGACATTAATGCTTGCTAAATCTTAACACACTAATTCATCTCGAAAGCAGAGCAGCGTGGACTCAGACACTTCTCAGACAACGCATATTATTCATGGATCATTGACACGAGGGACCGTGAGGGCTTCCTTAGACCCATTAGGATGTGCTATATAAATGTGAACCCTTAAGCCATGGATCATTTGGCATGATAGAATGAAAGTGTGTTTTTTCCCCCCTTTTCTCAGAGCCCTCACAGTTTATCCTGGCACTGTGTGTTATTAAGGACCTTTAATTTGTGGATGGTTGCCACAATTGATCATTAAACTTCCTCTGGGATTATTGCTAGCTGTCATCCTGGAATATGCTTAGCGACCATAATAGAATATGTTGTGTAGTCATTAGTAGAAAGTGATTGGTGGTCTTTTTAGATAGAGAAACATGTATAAAGACATGCCATTATTACTTGTAATTTCACAGGGATCTCATTTCATCATCATCATTTATGTATTTTTAAAAGCATTCCACAATTACTTTAGAATGTTCCCCTCATACATTGTCTTTTCACAGAATATTGCCTTCCTTGTCAAGATCAATGGCCATGGAAGTGAAATATTATTGGAACTTCTGAGTTAGTTTTTCCTGTGATGAGAAAGCACACTGTCATGTGCAGGAAAGAACAACATATTTTGTAGTTATGATCAAAGCACTAGAGGCGGAACTAGGAAAAATCTTTTTAATCTTCCCTTGGGCCATAGATCCCAGAATCCCCCAATGGCCAGGCTGACTGAGGAATTCTGGGGGTTTCCAACCTCTGACTGGACCATCAATTCCAACCTCTGATTGGAAGGTGCCTGATTATAGAAATTCTATAACCATGGTTGGATGAAACCAATAACAATTTCTCTTCAGACCTTCATCCTCATTGAGGAGAGTGGGATGGGAAGTAGAGAAGGAGAGCCAGCATACACTTTGCCCCACAGCCTCCATGGCGATGGCAGAAGAATGCATTAGCAAGGTCACTGTTGCCTTCTCTTCATAGGATTGAAACCTAATGACTGAAGCTGAGGATAAAAATGAGCTGATGTGAAAGTGCAAAAACACTGTTACTCCAAAGAACAAAGGTTGTTAAACACATTTATGTACATTTTGTTGTTAATTTTTAGAAAACTTTCTAATTGAAAATAAATAGTGCGTCCCCTTTAACATGGTGCTCTCATCCATTTAGCTGCTTCTCTGAAGTTGCTTAATGATATCTTGTTAGTGATGGAGGATAATGAGCTGATGAGGGCAAGATTCATTGACCCCTCAAAAGCTTTTGATTTACTAAATGACACTGGTAGATTAGCTAATTAAATGTTGCTTTTCATCAGGAATGATGGCCTGGTTTTGATCTTATTTGGCTAATAGGGAGAATCATTGAGTGTTTAGGCTATCCACCTGATTTATTACTATCTTTCCCTGAGGATGCCTCAAGGCTTAATAACTGATTTGTTTTTGCCTTTTGTTAAACCCCCCAAATTGTCTATCTGATGTTGATAATAAGACCCCAATTTCCTCACACTGTGGTATATATGACATTCTCTTAATGTCCCTGCCCTCTTCCAGTCCCAACAGAAATTATTGAGGAAACTTTGAAAGATAAACATCAGTTAACTGTGAAGGCTTAATTTTACAACATCTGACCTGGATTAATTCTACAAGGGAATAAATACAACTTAGGGGAAGGTGAATCTCTATGTTTTATAGTTTATTTAATTACAAGGGATATAGTTCTCCCAAAGCTAATTCACATTAATTTGAGGTAAAGTTGAGCACATACTCCAGACCATGGACTAATTTATTATTTTACAAATTACATAAAATTAAGTGAGATGCTTTCAACATTCTGGTGTGCTATATAGCATGCTATCAGTGATGCAAGGTCGATAGGGTATTTTTTCCTCAATGTGGAAGAGACCAGCATTGTATTTGTACCTATTGACCATGGTTGTGTCTTTCTTTCCTGGAAACTCTTCATGGATCAGCAGCTGATACCTCATGATCTGGCACCAGTCCACATATTATCTCTTTGTGTAGCACTGATATAGAAAACTAAAGAGGAGAAGGAAGAGGAGAAGTGTCCAAACCAACAGCATTCAGATGAATTAGGTTGGGTCCAAAGGTGGCCTTCTTTAATTATACACAGAGATCTAAAGCCTGGCTTTTCAGAGCTGGCCACCTAAAGCTTTGCACTCAACAAATCTGCCATTTTCTGTTTTTCCTATTCACGTTTAACTATCTTTTAGTCTCAACTGTTTCCCATCCTGAATATAAAGATACAGTATCTGCGAATTCTGGTGAATTGTGATCCAAACATAATTCTTACCCTTCTGTGATTCAGTGTTTTTTAAACTATTGTGAGGTAAACTATTGTGAGGCAGAATGTATCTCCCAAGAGGGATAAGAGAAAGAGCTCACCTGGATTTGCACTTCCCTTCTCCCACATCTGATGAGCAGAATTGCTGCTGGAAGGCCTGTATGCTGATGCCAGGCAGGAAATCAGACATTTCATTCCATTTCAAAGAAAATAGTTCTTATTTCTACTTAAGAGTCTTGGTCATACTGTGTTTAAAAAAGGTCTCAAATAATTAAGTACTAGAAGATTGTAGATTTTAATGCAAAATGTCTACTGTTTTTAAGTAGTAGCACCTCCAGGTTGGTAGACTTAATGTTTTGGTTTCCCAAACCTTACCTGGACACATTCATTAGTATTTATGAAACAGTAATAGCAAAGGTGTTTTGAAGTTCAGTCACTGCAACCAGTAGAAGAAATTTGTTCACAACCTCCATTAATTTCATGAATTTGATCTTAATTGTGTGGCACAAAGATAACACCTTCTTTACCATTAGCTTAATGATAACACACTTCATTGAAATACAGTGCAACCCCCATATCGGTGGGGGATAAGTTCCTTGATTTACTGTGGACATGTGAAACCATGGAGTTAATACCACACTCCATTGAAATGAATGATGTCTGTTTGAAACATACCATAGAATCATGCTGGGGGACCTCAAAAATGCGCATAGGATCAACCTTTGGTGGAAGCATAATAACAAATCGTGGGGGGGGGGGTCTAGAATTTCGCTTCAAATGTGGGATTTGCACTGTAATGGTAAAGGAGAAATCTTTACATGTCTCCTATTTTGGATTGTTTTTGTATTTCTTTTCCATGCATTACATTGAAATGTGAGTTTTTTATGCTTCTTTTGGCAAACTCCACAAGTGATGACCGTCTCATTAGAGAGCATTGCATTAAAATGCCATCTAACTGTGTAATCTGCCACAATCCTGTACAGAAGTAGTATACATGACCAGAAGTGGCACCCTGAAGGGGACTCAGAGTGGCTGCAAGTCTTAAAATGGGTCTTGCAAGTCTTAAAACATCTTGGAGTATTATTTAGGAGTACCAGCCTCTGATTTCTGGTTCACATTGCTCTATATCTGCCAAAATACATCACCTTGGAAGAATGGTTACAGAATAAGTATTGGCTCTTATATTGAATGTTAGGCATAAGAGGCAAAGCTGTAGAATACATAAAAGTTGCTTCGAAGAACCAGCTACATATACTGTTGCCAGTTGTTCTAAAATCCAAGAGGTTACTGTACAACTGCATCACTTTAGTCTCTAAACATTTTAAATTCCGTATTTTCTTCTAGCAACTTCAGAGGATTCTTTGATATTATAGCTTGTCTCCGGATGTAATTTACAATAAGGATGCAAGAGATTTTGTGTCTACAATGTCTGAAATAGATGGAAAAAGCCTTGCTGAAAACAACAAAATCAGTACAGTCTGAAACTGAGCATTTATCATTTTAGCATCTGTTGTTTCCAAGCTTTGTAGTTTTGCTCTTGCACGTTTTTTTATTTTGCTCTATTAATCTTTTGCAGTCTCCATACAGTTCCAAATGGTGCACTAAAAACTGTTCCGAAAAGAAAATTAGGCAACCCTCTATAACTTCTTAAGGAGCTTCTGACTGTTTTTAAAAAAACATATGTCCAAATCATATAAATGATTATAGCATTATAGTTCAAAGTTACTGAATTCAACTGATGCTTTAGTCTGAAATGCATCCGTGAGATAGAAAGACACATTACTCTCAGAGGAACATACCTCTAAATAAACATATTTAGGATTAAACAGTCAGGTTATAATTCAAAAAACACATGCCTGAAGTAAACATGAGTAAATCAAGTGGAATTTCCATTCAAGTAAACATCCATGGCAGTGAGTTTCATAAGTACCTTGTGGCTCCTATGGAGACATATCTAGCTCCCACTTTGTAATATTAATTGCTTTTTAGTACTGTTTCTGGAGAAATCACAGAAGTTAAGGCATGAGACCCCTCATATATTAGAATAATCACTAAATGTCTGTTTGTGGATAATTTAATAGTATTTCATGTAAAAGAGTAGAAGTTTTTAATTTCTTATGTTTTTCAGCCAGGATTTTGTTCCAGTGTATATTTAGTATGACATCTTAATGGACTTAGGGTAACAAGCTCCAGATTCCATTGCATAAAAACAGCAAAAAGCACTGGAAGACCAAAGCAGCATGTGGTTAAACCAGGAACAGGGACAAATGGGTTCAAAATCCCCCCCCCCCCCCTTCGCTGAGTAGCCTAGGGTCAGTCACTATCTCTAAGTCTAACCAATCCCACAGAATAGAAGTTCAGAGCAACTTTGCACACCTTGAACATCGTGAAAGATGGGAAAGATAAAAATTTATTAAAGAACTATGTGAACGTTGGTTTTCCTTTGAAGAACACTATATCCAAGCACATCCAAAAGTGTAAACAGTTTTCAATTAGGCTCTTTCAGCTGAGTTGCTATTACATGTAGGGATATGTGACAAGCAGCCCATTTCATAATGAGATGGGATGGTTTAGGGGTTTGGTGGTCAGCTCTGGTTTCCATTTAACCTTTAGAAACATACAGTTGTAAAACATCCAACTTCAAAAAGTGCCTGTGGAACCTAGGCAAAATTAAATCATGTTCTGCAGCAGGAGTTTATATAAAACACAAGGCACCAATTTTTGGGCAGCTGTGGTAGATTAGGGAGAGAGGAGCACTCTGCCCTAAAGACAGTGGAGAACAGAATAGCATTTTCAGGTGCAAAATAATTCACCACAGATATTGATTTTAGTTATTTAAGTTAATTAGGTCTACCAGTTGTTTATGTTTCACCTGTGTCAAAATGCCAAAAAAGTGATATTAATTTGAGAAACATGTGGTTCTTTTACTATATCCATATGAACAAAGCCAAAGAACATATATTTTGCACTTCATTGGACAGTGTCATCGTCGTCGTCATCATCATCATCATCATAATCAGATACACAAGATAAATACACAGCAAATAAGATGACTATGCTGGCAGTTGTATTAGATCACACATCCCAAATATCTAGGACTATGTGATGTATTGGCAAATAATGTGTGGCCTTTTGCAGCTGACAGATGGTTATTTTGTCAGCGCCAATTGTTTTTAAGTGCTGGCCAAGGTATTTAGGCACTGCACCCAAAGTGCCGATCACCACTGGGACCACCTTTACTGGCTTGTGCCAGAGTCTTTGCAGTTCGATCTTTAAATCCTTGTATTGCGTAAGCTTTTCCAGTTGCTTCTGTCACCTGGGATTGCAACATCAGTGATCCATACTTTGTTTTTTAATACGACCGTGAAGTCAGGAGTATCGTGCTCCAAAACTGTCAGTTTGAATTTGGAAGTCCCAGAGTAGTAGTTTGATGTGTTCGTTTTCTGGAACTTTTTCAGGCTTGTCAGTCCACCAGTTCTTTGTCACAGGCAGATGATATTTGTGGCACAAATTCCAATGGATCATCTATGGCGTTATGCCTCTGCTTGTAGTCTTCTGCACAATCTTCTTGCAACAGCTGAGGATGTGATCCATCGTTTTGTCTACTTCCTTGCAGAGTCAGCACTTTGAATCTGTAGTCGACTTTTCAATTCTGGCTTTGATGGCATTTGTTCTAATTGCTTGTTTTTGGGCTACAAGAATCAGGCCCTCCATCTCCTTTTTCAAAGTTCCATTTCAACTAATATTTCTTGTTGTTGTTGTTGTTGTTGTTATTTATACCCCACTTTTTCTCTCCACAAAGGAGACTCAGAGTGGCTTACATTTAAAGCATTTCAATACAATTTAAAATCTACAAACATACAAACATTGAAACAGAATTAAACATCAATGGTATTAAAATTCACATGGTTTCCCTGTACAGGAAAGAGAAGCACATACCCTCCTTCCTGTGGTGGTCCAGTGCAGACACAGTGCCATATATCTCCCAAGTTTTCAATTATCAATTCATGAGATATTACAGGTTTGTACACTCTCTCCTTCCTCTCCTCACCCTACATTTCTTGGTCAACTTTAATTTTTCAGCACAGAACTTTATAATAATGTGTTACTTAGAGGAAAGAGTAATGAAGCTATCATAATATCACGTGTCTGAAACAATGCAGCAATAGTACTACCACCAGTGTAGTTCTTACCTCACAGAAGCACACAATCCCTCCGACATGGAAAGTTAGTGCCATCATGAGAACAACTGCTTTTTTTAGTTTAACAAGTAACACTTACTAATCTAAAATATTGCCAAGTGAGGTTAATTGTGAATATTCTTGCCACTTTTGCATTTAAAAAACCCCCAATAATTCATGATCCCTCAACCCTGCTGCTCTCATTCAAAAATCCATGTCTTTGCCACTCCACATCCACAAGGGAAGCAGTCTCTTTCCATTTATTCATTTGAGTTAGAGAACAGCAAGGTGCTTTCGATTGACCTCATCGTATGTGGTAAATTTTGTCAGGAACTCCAGTTGTGCCACAGGTTTTGCCACAGAGCCTACCAGCTTCCATTATATGTGGGAGAAGTACTTCCAGGGTGGTTCTGGGGCAAAACTTCCTCCTGGGCAAGCGCTCCTGGGATTGCCCTGTTTCGGGCGGCATGTATGACAAGGTAGTTTATTATGGCTTGCTTTCAATAGAGTGCACACCAAACTATATCAAATTAGCCATTTGTTGGATTTTTAGATGGGAATTATAAATTAAGAAAAATGTTTCTTGGAAAAGTTACCTTACGGCTGTTTTTTTTGTTTTGTTTTTTACATTAGTGTCTCTCATCCTGTCCCAAATTCCCTAGATCAGTTGTTGATATAAAGACAAACAGAATGGTAAGTAAATGACATTCACAATTGGTGTTAAGGGCCGGGCTGTGGCGCAAGGGGCCGGGCTGTGGCGCAAGCTGGTGAGCGGCCAGCTGCAGCCAGCTGAGACCAATCACTCTGACCAAGAGGTCATGAGTTCAAGGCCAGCTCGGAGCCTGCATTTGTCTTTGTTCTATGTCAAGGCATTGAATGTTTGCCTTATATGTGTAATGTGATCCTCCCTGAGTCCCCTTCGGGGTGAGAAGGGCGGAATATAAATACTCTAAGTAAATAAATAAATAAATAAGTGCAAAGCATATTCCTTGTGACCAATTTATTATTTTGCTGTATTGTGATTTCCTCAGAGATACATGTGCTGGCAATTAGACTTGCAAATTAAATTTGTGACAAATGACAACACAAAGCAAAATTAATATATAAGGAGAAGTAAAATCTTATGCTCTGATAGATATCTTTTAGCACTTGAAAGGATCGATTCTAAAAATATGCTAAAATAATTACCTGCTTTAATAACCACACACACTAAAGACAGATTTGGATATTTCTGTATTTGCTGAGTTCACATCATACCTCTTACTCATAGAGGAAAATGAGACAGGATATTGTCATGGTCTAGGGTTGTTTATGCTTGGGATATTTTGCTTGCTTTCTGAAAATCCAGTCAAAACACTCCTTTTGCCAATTTGGCCTCATTTCCTCACATCCACTGTGTTGTGGTAAGCCCAACAGTTCAAAATATCAAAAGTTGATATCATGCCATTTCTTGTGTGTTTTGTACAGTCACAAAATATTACTTTCAAGAGAATGTGCTGATGAAGTGAGTGTAGGTTTCTCTTTTCTCCTATAGTTTCATCTTCTCCTTTCATTCAATTTTGTATTATAATTTGTGTAACCCTAAAACAGTCTGTTCTCCAGACCCTTGATCATTTTACTCACCCTCCTCTGGACATATTCCAGCTTGTCAATTGTGCCCAGAATTTATTCTGGACTTTTCTGATGGCTTGGTAGCACCATGTAGCTCTGGCAACCTTCATCACTACACTAGAGGTATGAAATACTTCAGAAATGGAATACGTTAGAGATGGAAGAAAAAGAAAAAGGATCAGGTTTTTAAGATAATGAATCAAATCTTCAAATTTGGGTGTTTTGATAAGATGGAAATGCAGAATAACATTAGCACTACCTTGAAATATTCAAGGCAAATGCAGAACTGTGAAGGGATAAAAAAATCTGTGTCATAAAGTAATCACAGGCAAAGATGTCAGGTATCACACAAGAGAAGAAAAGCTATTTTTCCCTGATGGAGAAATGAGTACAACTTCACAACCTTCCATTGTACATTTTGTGCATCTTATTTCGTGGATTTGAAATTTTACTGCAGAAGAGGAAAAGGAGAGGGCATTTCTTACCCACTTCTCATCATGGCAGTTTACAACATAGCTTAAAAGTAAAGGTTTTCCACTGACATGAAGTCTAGTCATGTCCAATTCTGGGGGTTGGTGCTCATCTCCATTTCTAAGCTGAAGAACCGGCGTTGTCCGTAGACACCTCCAAGGTTATGTGGCCAGTATGACTGCATGGAGTACCATTACCTTCCCACCAGAGCAGTACCTATTGATCTACTCATATTTGCATGTTTTCGAACTGCTAGGTTGGCAGAAACTGAGGCTAACTGCGGGCATTCATTCCACTCCCCGGATTCGAACCTCTGACTTTTCGGTCAGCAAGTTCAGCAGCTCAGCGCCACTGGGGGCCTCTAGCTTAAAACACAATCACTATAAAAATACACATATTAAAACATATTTCTTCAAAATACATAATAAAATACAAAGAACAAAGATTAAAACACAAGACACGAGTTTAGAATTCACGGTTAATACTCATTTGGTTAACCAACAAAGCTACCCTGAATAAAGTCTTCCCACCTACACATAACATCATCATCACTCTCTTCCCATGGTGCTTTGATTGGTTGATTAAGGAAACTTTGGACTAATGTGACATGATGGTTGATCTTTATAGTAATGCTTTCTGAAAGATGTTGTTCAGTTGTGTTTACTTTTCAATTTTAGTGCCATCATAACTACTTGATCATTACCTCCTCATTTCTTTCTTCCAAAAACTGATTCATTTCTCTGTATGAAAGCAGTGGGAGCTGGAAGAGGTCTGAAACTGCCCCAGTGGCTGGCAACCACTGAGAGAGTTGAGGGGGGAAATGCAAAGTTTTAGAGATAATCAGTAATAGGACCACATTTCCATTTGTGTGAATTACGATTATAGAAAGAAGTTGAATTTTGTTGCCAGGAAATTGTAGGTGATGCCACAAGAACCCTTCTCTGGTTTCCACCATGCTGAAACTCTGACTTTGTTCAGACTGTATCTAATCTATTTGGTGTAGACATTTCTCATGTAACATTTTTATGACTTCATCATTTTGTTAACATACAGTGACATGCTTGCAATACTTGAATATTTTAATATTTTTGCACTAGGATGGGACATTTGAACTCTCCAGAGTAGTATAGGCTAGAGGGGGCATTCCTGAGCCTAGGTGGCTTCTCTGCCTTGCTTTTCAACTCTTGAGGGCCATAGCTAGGGATGTACAGTAATACTTAGTTTAGTACAACTTTATTTGCCTGGTCTATAGCGATAGCTTGGGTTTGACCCTTTTGCCATTATGAAAAAAAATCAGTCTTAATCTCTTTAAACATAATTCTTAACCTGTACAAGTTTGTTATTGTTAGGTACCTTTAAGGAATTTCTGGCAACTTCAATGCAAATTTACCATGGGATTTTCCTGGCAAGATATGTTGGAGGTAGTTTGCCTTCACCTTTTCTGAGCCTGAGAGATACCCATGGTCAGCTGGTAGGTTTTCATGTTTGAGTGGAGATCAAACCTTAGTCTCTAGAGTTGTCATCTACTGTATGCTCAAACTATACCACATACAGTACATTTTGTTGTTGTTTATTCATTCAATCAATCACTTCTGACTCTTTGTGACCTCTTCATGACGTCATGGACCAGCCCACACCAGAGCTCCCTGTCAGCCGTGGCCACCCCCAGCTCCTTCAAGATCGAGCCAGTCTCTTCAAGGATACCATCAATCCATCTTGCCCTTGGTCGGCCCCTCTTCCTTTTTCCTTCCATTTTCCTCAGCATTTTACAGTACATTTTACTTTTCTGTTTTTGGTGATCCTATAATGTGTCTGTTCTTAATAAAAAGAAAGTTAGAAATCCCATATATTCTATTTAGTAGTGTGCCTATCAGTTTTCAATTAGGGTTCAGTTGATGAGCTTTCAGGTCAACAACATTTCTGTTGATGAAAAAAAAATATATAATGTAGTTGCATGTGAAAGCAGTTTTGAATTTGTTGCTTGCTTTGCTTCCCTTGTGCACCTCAAGCGTGTTCACTTTGAACAGAGTCCAGTTGCTGCCACCCTCTTCAGTCTTTCACTTAAAATAAAAACTGAAAATCCCAGACAAGTTTATCTCCAGTTGTTCTAGCCCAAAGAGTTTTCATGGAAATAAATAACATTCATTTAATAAGAATTTGACAATTTGCCTTTAAAGTAGCTGTAGTAGCATAGTGTTTAGGTCATTCCAAGAAGAAAACAGTTGATGGAAAAGAAAACATAAAAGAGACAAGTTTTGGTTTCAAATCTTAGTAAAAGGTAAAGGTTTTCCCCCTGCCACTACATCTAGTCGTGTGTGATTCAAATCTTAGAATGACTCAAATTTTCATTCTTTAATTATTTTTGTGAGAACACATAAGTTAGATGAGTTAATACCAATATTGTGAAACCACATGAAAAATTGAGAACTCAGTTATTCCCCTTTAATGGTACAGCAGCATTACATTTTCCAATAACCTAGCATTTACTAGCTGTAGAAAATTTATGATTGCAGGTGCTGTAGTCAGATTTAACTTTATTCTCATTTATTAAACATTTATTTTCTGCTGAGGGGAAAATATAGAAAATGGGATGCATTTAAACAAAATTAATTGTGTGTGTTTTTATCTTAAAGAGATAACTCTAAACATGTCACTAAAATTTCCCGGAGGATATTGCTTTTATATTTTTATTATTTTGCCATCAAATGCCACTTTAAAAACATTTTGAAAACTGCAAATGTCTCCTATAATTAATTGCTAGCTCATTGCATAAAATAACAGTGGAAATTGACAAAAATTCTAAAGGACTGAATGATCTGGTGTTTTTCCCTGAAAAATAGTATAGAAAAGCTGGGTAAAATAAAGCACCAAGGCAAGAGAGGTTTGAATAATAAAACGTTACCAATGACCCTATATTTTACAAATGACTTTCCAGACTATTCCTCTGAAGAGAACTATTTCAAAATGTTTGACTGGATTATGTGCTACTTAAGAAATGCCACGAGCCATACTGATCTTAGTAGGACAGTTTCTCAAAGTTATGTCCACTGACTTTAGTGTGTCTCCCTCTGTGTGTGTGATGAAATGTTGAAAGCATTGAAGATTTGACCTTAGGATGGAGCACACTGAGTGTTGGCACAAAACTCAAAAAGATGACTTTGTGGCTAGACCTGATTCTAGTAGGGCTGTACAAATACCCTGTTTGCAGCCTTGGCAGAGACTGAGCATTCACTATTGTTCCAAGATCAGGGCTTGGTATTTTTGAAAGCACTGAGAAAGTTCCTCCTGCTGCTTTCCCTTCCATCCTCATCTGAAGGTTCAATCATTTACCTTGGTATCACCGTGGTCCATGGTCCCACAATGCCAGGATGAGGCTTTCAGTCAAGCCCATGCTATCAGACTGCCAGTATTTACTGTTTCAATCGGTGGTACTGGAGCACAAATCAGAGATGATAAACAATCCTGAAACTCTGGCAGAACATCTTTTCTCACATTCCATTGGTCATCCAAATCACTGCTTCTTAAACTGGAGCTTGCTTAGCTCAATGCTGGGATCCTGAAAAATTGTGCAACAGTAAAAGTTTTCTGAATGCCACCTAATGGCTGTTTTAGGACTTCATCACATGCAATAAATTCAGCGTTTTTATACATTTAAGAAACGGCTACCAACAGAGCCCATCATATGACACAAGCTCATACTGTGGGTTCCAAGTATTTCACCATTTCCAAAGTGTTTTTTTCCTATGTTTCCTAAGTTAATTGGCAATTGACTTCTTTTTAAATTCCCTCCATGGAGATGTCCAATTTACCATGTGATGAGAATTCCCTCTTGCCATCTTGTAAAGATAATTATGACTTTATCATGAAGGGAGGAGCCGAGATGGGCAGTATTTATATATCTTTTTAAAATGTAAAATAAATAGGCTTACCTTCTGAAATGAGAGCTATCTGCGGGAGTCTTCTCTTTATATATCTGTGGAAGGTCCAGAGTGGGAGAAATAACTTTTTCTTGAGTTTTTTTCATTGAACCAGACTGGACCACAGCAATGTGTGGCCTTAAAATGTAATGTTCAAATCATCAGTCTACTCTGTAAAGTAAATTAAACCATTTTCTCCATATTTTTAAAAATATGTGACATTATATCCACTAAAGTGTTATTTATTTTTAGAAGACTAAAATTGTGTTCTTTGGATAATGAAAATATAATTTTGCCCATCAAAAGTGTAATTTCAGATCTTGGAAAAAGGAGGCTTTATAGCCATTCAAAATTCAGTTTATAGTTTTCTATACTCTACTAGATTTTGATGGGTTTGGAGCAAAAAAAAAGTTGTAATTACTTTTCCAATGCAGAATATGCCACTTCAAAATATCTGTCCTTTGTAGAAATGAGGTTTTCATTATTAATGTACCTTTCTGTATATAATGCATATGCTAGATTGCATACATGCATAATTCATTTTCCATCACCCATAGTAATTGCTTTAAATTTTTCTTTATTTCAGTTTTGAAAATAAAGTAGTCCAATTTTAATCCCATAAGTAAAAAAAAATCAGGCATGATTTGCAAAACCCCTTCAATTGGATGGGAGGCCTTTGGTATGATCCAGCCAAAATTAACAATTCTTAAATCCCATTGATTTCAGTGGAACTATAATACATATGCTTAAATAGCTCCCACTGGAATTAATGAGATTTTTAAATGATTCTTTTGGCCTGAATTATGTCCTTGGTTATTATCATCATTGCTTCCAAAGGAAAGCGACTTCTTATTCGTTCACTTACGCTGCCAAACAGATTTTTCAGTGCCAAAGAAGCCAAGTCTTGTATATCTAAGATATATCTGCAGACCTGGCTGGTGGTAGGTTTATTAAAACATACTTTAGGGTATGATCCCTTACTCTATAACAAATTAACAAATTCTTAGAAATTTTGTTTGGTTAACTAGTCTCATTTACATTTCCCAATAAGTTAATAGTAATGTGTGGGTTTTGTACATCTCTTACATCTCTTTGCAGTTCTTGGATTTTTAAAATTCAAATATAAACATCCGTGAGGCAATAGGATGCATGGAAAATGCATATTTTAGGACAGCATATGCACCGAAGTGCATATATTGTGAAAATATGTTGAAGAATGATGCAAATGTCTGTGTTTTTAACAGGCACACATATATAAACATGCACACATATACTCCCACATCCTGAAAGCACCAGATCCCATCTGATCTTGGACACTAGTCAAGGTAAGCTTTGGATAGTACTTGTATGAGAGACTGTCAGTGACCGCCAGGTACCATAGATTATATTTCAGAGGAAGGAACTGACAAATCCTTGCCTTAAAAAAACTCCTGGCATTCCCTTTGAATGCATACGCACATACATACTGCAGGTTGGAATGGGACAGAACTAAATAAATGTATGAATTAATGCATGCAAAACTGAGAAAGAGATATAGAGTTGTTGATTTATTGCTATCAACACATAAATAGGTAAATACTGTTGACCTACCCAGCCAGTTTTAAGCATGAATTTAAAACTTGTGTCTTGTGTTTTAATCTCTGTCCTGTGTATTTAATATGTATTTTAGAGAAATATGTTTTAATATGTATATATTTTATATAACTACACTTTAATGTATGTATTTATAGCATTTTTGCAATGTTTGTAGGGTTTTAACTGTGCTGTGACCTGCCTCAAGCCACGGGGAGAGGCGGGTAAGAAATAAAATTATTATTATTATTATTTTATTGTATGACACAGCAAACAAGATAGATATGCTGGATTTCGTTTCACAAAATCACAAGTCGAACACTTCCCAAGTGTGTGATGTATTTTTGGATGATGCGTGCAGATCCCAGTAGGGCGGCCTTTTGCAGTTGACAGATCGTAATTTTGTCAATGCCTATTGTTTCCAAATGCCGGCTGAGATCTTTTGGCACAGCACCCAGTGTGCCCATCACCACCGGGACCACCTGCACTGGTTTCTGCCAGAGTCTTTGAAGTTCAATCTTGAGGTCCTGATAGCGGCTGAGTTTTTCCTGTTGTTTTTCGTCAATGCAACTGTCACCTGGGATGGCAACATCAATGATCCAAACCTTTTTCTTTTCCACAACTGTGATGTCTGGTGTGTTGTGTTCCAGAACTTTGTCAGTCTGCATTCAGAAGTCCCACAGTATCTTTGCGTGCTCATTTTCCAATACTTTTGCAGGTTTGTGATCCCACCAGTTCTTTGCTGCTGGCAGGTGGTACTTGAGGCATAAGTTCCAATGAATCATTTGGGCCATATAGTTGTGCCTCTCTTTGTAGTCTGTCTGTGCAATTTTCTTACAGCAGCTGAGGATATGATCAATGGTGCCACCTTGACGTGGTGGTGGGGGGGGCTTAACTGCTCCAATGATGACTGAGGGCTGTGCTGGTGGTAGTGTAACTACCAGCAGGTCCAACCAAGCCAGAGAGGCTTCAGCTGAGGAGCAGAACTAAGAGCACCTAACCCATTAGTATTATGGAGAATCAAACCAAAACGAAGTCTATACTGGCTCGGTCGTTGCCCAGGATAAAAGGACTGTGGTGGATGCTGCTGATTCTGGACATCCATCGACAAGTGGGCTACGGAATCAAAATACAAATGAACAGTCACCGAAGTGGCAGAAATATACAATGCCAGAAAACCGCACTATTATTATTATTATTATTATTATTATTATTATTATTATTATCATCATCATCATCATCATCATCATCATCACCTTCTGGGTCAGATGATATCCTTCTGATACAAAATTTGCACTGCAAATCTATGCATGTTTTATTGTTGAAGTTATATGTATTCATATGAATTCTGACTCTAAGCAATTCTAAGATCTTTTTGGAAAAATATCCCCAGAGGAAGTTTATTTTTGCCTTTCTTATAAGTTGAGAGACTAAGGGGAAAGCGGAGGGAATTGTCTTATTCTGTTTCCCTCCTGTCGAGGTTCATCTTCTGGGATGCCTAGCCATCCCATGTCCTTTACCTGTTGAGGTCTGTCTTTCCCCTGCTTTGCCCCATATGCAGGTTGTATTCTGGGCTCAGTTTCCATGTGCTTTTGCAACCTTGAGTAAATCATAGGGCCTCCATTTCCATGCACTACAGAAAGAGAGATACTCTGGAGCTCCACAGGAAGTGCCCTTACATTATGTGATGGCTTCCATGGGACTCCGTTTCCGAAGCACATGGAAATGGAGTCCAGAATATGTAGGATGAGGCCCTATGAAATCAGTACAGGAAGAATGTTGGTTTTGGTTATAATCTCAAGATTGTTTGACAACTTACACTTTTATATGTCTAAGGTAAAGGTAAAGGTTTCCCCCTGACGTTAAGTCCAGTTGTGACTGACTCTGGGGGTTGATGCTCATCTCCATTGCTACGCCGAAGAGCCGGCATTGTCCGTAGACACCTCCAAGGTCATGTGGCCGGCATGACTGCATGGAGCACCGTTACCTTCCCGCCGGAGCGGTATGTATTGATCTACTCACATTTGCATGTTTTCGAACTGCTAGGTTGGCAGGAGCTGGGGCTAACAGTGGGCGCTCATTCATTGAACCTGGGACCTTTTGGTCCGCAAGTTCAGCAGCTCAGCGCTTTAACACACTGTGCCACCAGGGGCCCCCTAGTTATATGTCTGCAGGGGTGAAAACTACTTTGGGAGGTGATACTTACTACTGCTTTCCTTCTCTCCATCTTTCCTCCACTTCTGCTTATCCCCCACCTCCACTCTCAAGTATCAATGAACTCATATGCTCAATGACATTCAAATAAGAATGTAATAAAATATTTAAACAGATGATGAGAACCTTCATTCCTTGGATACAATTTTTAAAAATTAATAAGGGATATAAACCCTCAAACTACTTGGAATGAAGCACTGTTTAATGAAACAGGGCCACTGAAAACTTTTCCCAGGTTAAATGTCCACTCCACATATCATTTTCAGCAAAGACTTATCTTTGATTGCTGTCTGAGATATCCAGAGAGTAACAGTAGTATGCTACCATCTGGACTGATAAATTGGCATGGTGAGCACGCCTATGAGCTGCTTAGAGTTCTTCTTCAACAGAGACCTACAAAAAACTAATATTGAAGGGACTAGGCTAAAATAATAGTGGAAAACTACTAGCCAGGATGAGGGCGGGCTGGAGAAAGAAAGAGAAGGGACCTTGTAGTGGAAGTTTATCAGCCAAAAGGAGAGAGCTCAGACAAGGGGAAAGTTCAAATGTTTTTGCCTAGTAACAAGCAGATGCAAGAAGGAGGGGGATACAGGAGGGAGAATGAGGAAAAGTAGAAAAAGAGGAAAAACTGATAAGAGCTGGCAACAGAAGAATGAGATAGAGATGAGGCACAAGCAGAGTGATTTCACCCAGCAGAGTGATTTGGCCAAATAAACCTGTTGAACAATCTCCTTTCTTCTAGTGTCTGATTGGATAGAGATCCTGGAGTTTTTTGGGTCATAAAGAAAAGAGGGACACGGTAGCATGCTCTAACAATCTTAAAGGAAAACAAAACAATAATGCGAGATCAACAGATATCATAATAAAGTGAAAATGCAATTGTGAAAAATGTTTTATGAAGGCAATCAAGGACCTCATCACATTGCTGAAAATAAACATCCTAAAACACTTAGAGCCTTCTTCAGGGACAGAACCCCATGGCAGCCATCACACAACATCATTGACTTGTGGCTGTGGCTCTGCCCTCAACCAGAGTGAAAGCATTGCCAGGTGCTTTTCCTGCAACACATGAGACTTCCCATTTTGTGCTGGATCCAATGGAGCCAGCATATTTCTGCCCTATTTGGGTGACGCTTTCCCTGTAAGATGGGGAAAGCATCACCATACAGAAGCAGTACGCAAGGTGACGGAGTTACCCTTCACACCTGTTTTTAGTCCATGTCTACTGCTGAAACGGCATGGGGGAGGGGCTCCCCCATGTGATAAGGTCATGACTCTCCAAATAGGTAGCCTTAGAGTGTTGACATCTATACACCACCTGTTGAAATGTTGAATGAGTTAAGGCATTGTCTTTCCAATGGTGTGATATGTATTTTAGTCACTGAAAGGGCATGAAGAATTCATTTATATTGACCAGAAATTAATTTCCAAGATATAGGAAGATACTTTAAGAGTATGTGTAAATCTTCAAAATTCAAAGCTTACATTCCACTCCCCCCAACCTCCAACCCCCATATTCACTCAATTCAATTTCTTGATCGTTTGAGATGAAATTGAGAAAACATTATGTAGGCTTAGTTAGAATAGGTCATAACTGCTGCAGAAAAATTGTGAACAATCTCTAGATATACTGTAGCAGCCGTTTTCAGCAGCTATGTGGTTTGTTGTGGCTGGAGAAAAAATGGTGGTGGAGCCCATGCCATTATGACTGGCCAAAACAGCCAAAACAGCCAAAGCCAGTTTTGAAAAACATCTATGCACAACCCTACAAATCATCACAGAACCCAGTGAAACAATCATAATCATTACCACCGCCACTGCCATCAAAATCAATACAATTTAAAGGGTCAAACTGAAAAAAATGCTTCTTCACCACACTCTTCCGAAGAGCAGCAAGTGTTAGAAGTGATCACAACTCCAAAGGGAATGTATTGCCTCCCAAGAGGTCATCTCCTGAAGAGCATACTATCCTGATATGTGTCTAATGGGGCAGGCTGGTAGCTGTTTAGTATTTTAAAGGTTAAAACCCAGCACCTGAAATTCAGCCCTGAAATCAATCCTACATCCGTTAAAAGCATGTCCTGCTAATGGAATTGCATCCTAAAGGATGAAATGAACCAAGTATTAAATTTTTAAAAAATATTTGACCCATTTTAGGTAAAGAGCTCAGGCTCCAGCACAGCATGCTGGTTGGGTCTTATATTAGAATTCTTATTGTTCATTATTTGTACCTACCAAAGTTACAATATTCGTAAATGAATAACCATTGTTGGTCCCTCAAGTCAAGGGGGATGTGTGTTAGTAAGCCCCTAGTTACTGATTAATTCCTCAAAGACATGCTCATGTCTGTCATAGCTGATAAGACAGGGATCATCTAAGGAGATGGATACAGACAACCTCCTCTTGTTATCAAAATAACTCTGTTGCCTATAGACAACAGTTAGTTATTACATTAGACCTGAAAGTACAGATGTGATTCTAAAAAGAATCATTAAGCAAATGTGAGAATAGTCACATTAATGTGTGAAGGAGGCAAGTGAAACAGTCCCTCTAAGTCAGTGAGAAGCAGTATGGATTATTGGTCAGAGTTGGGCTAGATTCTTGGCCTTGAAAGTTATAGGTGCCTCTGGGTCAGTCACTATGTTTCACTAAAATCTACCCTACATGGTCATAAAAACTAGAAGGAGGAAAAGTTACTTGCGTTCTTTAGAGGAAAGGTGGAGTATAAGATAGATAGATAGATAGATAGATAGATAGATAGATAGATAGATAGATAGATAGATAGATAGATAGATAGATAGAAAGATAGATAAGATTTCCATTGTGGTAGAAAGTCTAATGATCTTAAAAACTGAAACCATGCACTATAAAGAATAATAGAATCACAGAGTTGGAAGAGACCTCATGGGCCAACCCCTGCCAAGAAGTAGGAAAATCACATTCAAAGCACCCCTAACAGATGGCCATCCAGCCTCCTCTTGAAAGCCTCCAAAGAAGGAGCCTCCGCCACAGTCCGGGGCAGAGAGTTCCACTGCCAAACAACTCTCACAATGAGGAAGTTCTTCCTAATGTTCAGGTGGAATCTCCTTTCCTGTAGTTTGAAGCTGTTGTTCCACGTCCTAGTCTCCAGGGGAGCACAAAACAAGCTTTCTCCCTCCTCCCTAGGACTTCACCTGACATATTTATACATGGCTATCATGTCTCCTCTCAGCCTTCTCTTCTGCAGGCTAAACATGCCGAGCTTTTTAAGCCACTCCTCATAGGGCTTGTTCTCCAGGACTTTTGTATATCTTGTTGTGGAGAACGTAAGCACAGTATATCTTACAAAAGTCAGCACTGTATTTGGAAAGTTGCATATAATTTTTCCCACCTTCTTTTATCTCTGCTTCTTTCACTAAGACAGCCATGCTAGGGTAAGCAGAGGTCAATCCTTGTCATCAATGCCAAATTAAAGTACAGTTGTCAGTCTAATCAAGCTACTGTACATGAAATGGGAAAGAGAGGCCTCTTGTTCTTTACCTTCAGTAAGTTATCTTTTCTCATGCTACCTTGCTTCACTACACTGCAGGTTAAGCTTCATGATATTCAGAAGTTAAGCTCATGGATTTCATTATCTGGACATCTTTCTTAGTGTAGAAGGGTTAATCTCATACTGGAGAAGTGTTTAACCTTCACTCTGGATTTCGGTTTGAACATTAAACAGGTTTAGCACCTTGGATAGCACTTTTAAAGCTCAGACTAAAAAGCGTGATAGATGACCACCCCAAATGGACACAAATGTCACCAGTCACCTATTTGCATTGTGCCTGTCTCATCCCACCCCCACCTCTAGCCTCAGAAACTTTGTAGAGTGATTTTAATTGCAAGAATGGATTAGTAAAAAAGGAATGAAGCACCACTGTCTTGAACCAGGTTCCAAGTTATTTGGAAGTTAAGCTTGAATTCCAAAGCACAGATATTGATTGGGGAATAGGTCCCACTAATTATTGAGCAGTGGCATTCACGTGCAACCAAACTTGCACCGGTTAGTATTGTGCATCTCCCATCAAATTTAGTAATATTTACTTCTGAGCAGACATTACAGAACAGACTATACAGAACTATCTGTATAGTCTTCGATTTTGCTGGTCTAAGATTGTGCCTTGATCAATATATGTCAGCAGATGTTCTCTCCCTTGAATAAATATACAGAAATAAGTTGGTAGAACAGAAGTCTACCTTTCACTCCTTCTGTCTACACCTCTCTTGGCCCTTACATCACATTTGCAATAGTTACAGCTAAATTGGGAATTTGTAAGCATAGAAACATTGCACTGCTGAGCTTACAACTAAGCTACAATAAATAATCCATTCTACTTTGGCTCTTGTGAGGACAAGGGTATTTTCAATCTTAAATTTCTTGCTTCTATTTTCTTCTAAATATCATTCATACTTGGGTATCTTAATATTCTCCTTTTCATTTATAGCTGTTAACTTCCTGAAACATAGTAACTCTTTTTATAGCCTACTTATTACATTATCACCAATTCTAAGTGCTATTTTCAGCATCATTTTAGCTGTTGCAGCAACCATTCCGAACCAGAATAATCTGATCTTTAAAATGTATTACATACAAGTCAAGGCCACTGCTACAAGCCAAAACCCAAGTGAACTTTATGTGAAGGCTTTTTAACACCAATTGGAGGAGGGATGGATTAAAAGGGAACATTTATTGAGGAAACAAAATCAAGGTCAAATTTGAGATCTCTGGCCATCATATAATTCCAGTTCAAGATTCAAGAGGCAGCTGTGGATGCAACTCACATTTTTACTATGTACCAACGTTCTCAGGATAACATAAAAAATGACAAAAGGTAAAACACACCATGTATAATATGAATAACGGAGGGTTCTTCTAGATGCTATAGTAGTCTTTCTCCCAGCTGCTTGACCAGTATCCTCAGTGGTAATTGTGAGGTCCATCACTGTGGAGCTTTTTCCTTTAAAGTTTATGTGTGAATTTTTGTTGCCTTTTCTAGCTTATAATAAAACTAGCTGTGCCCGGCCACGCGTTGCTGTGGCTTAGTCTGGTGGTGTTGGTCAGTCTACATTAGGTTGTATTTATGCTGTGACCTCCACCCTTCTTTATACTCACATTAGTAGTAGTATTTGAAGTCTGTTACCTTCTTCAATTTTTGTGTTGATTGATAATTGCTTGAGATCCCTGTTGTCTTTGGTTTGTTGTTAATTGTAATGTCTGATTCTGCTGAGTGCGGTTTATATTTTTATTGTGGCACAATAGTCCTTTTTTTGTTTTGCCTGTGTAGGTGTTTATTATTATTGTTGTTGTAGTGATTATGAAGGTTGGATAAGTTAGATGCTACTGTATTGTTTTTTGGAGGCTCAGTGTAGCACTGACTGGCCTCTCAGCCTCAGTGCCTGGCTGTTTCTTGCCTGTGATGGTGTTGATTCTTATTGTTGTTGTTGTTGTCATTGTTATTATTGTAATTGTTTTTTTGGAGGCCAAGTGTGAATGTAGGGATTGGGGAGGTGGATGAGTTGTGTTGTCAAATGTTGTATTTGTTATAGTCACAATGCGTTGTTGTGAGTTTTGTGGGTCTGGATTGTGGTTTTGTGGTGTGCTTGTGTTGTTACAACTGAGAGGCAAGGCTTTTGTGTTGTGTTGCGAAGTTTTGTATTTCTGGGTCGTTTAGTTGTGTGCCAAGTTTTGTATTTCTGGGGCGTTTAGTTGTGTTGTTATAGTCACGATGCATTGTTGTGAGTTTTGTGGGTCCGGATTGTGGTTTTGTGGTGTGGTTGTGTTGTTACAATCAGGAGGGAATGCTTTTGTGTTGTGTTGCCAAGTTTCGTATTTCTGGGGCGTTTAGTTGTGTTGTTATAGTCATGATGCGTTGTTGTGAGTTTTGTGGGTCCGGATTGTGGTTTTGTGTTGTGGTTGTGTTCTTACAACTGGGAGGCAAGGCTTTTGCGTTGTGTTGTCAAATTTTGTATTTCTGGGGTGTTTTGTTGTGTTATAGTCACAATGCGTTGTTGTGAGTTTTGTGGGTCTGGATTGTGGTTTTGTGGTGTAGTTGTGTTGTTACAACCGGGAGAAAAGGCTTTTGTGTTGTGTTGTCAAGTTTTGTATTTCTGGGGTGTTTAGTTGTGTGCCAAGTTTCGTATTTCTGGGGCGTTTAGTTGTGTTGTTATAGTCACAATGCATTGTTGTGAGTTTTGTGGGTCCAGATTGTGGTTTTGTGGTGTGGTTGTGTTGTTACAACCGGGAGGCAAGGTTTTTGCGTTGTGTTGTCAAGTTTTATATTTCTGGGGCGTTTAGTTGTGTGCCAAGTTTTGTATTTCTGGGCGTTTAGTTGTGTTGATATAGTCACGATGCGTTGTTGTGAGTTTTATGGGTCCGGATTGTGGTTTTGTGGTGTGGTTGTGTTGTTACAACCTGGAGGTAGCTATCAAAAGGCATGTTTAGGTTTGTGGTTTTTTCATAAAAGCAGCACTTTTGTATATAAAATTGTGTATTTTAAGCAAAACACCTTGATTTCTTTACAAAATGTTGCTTTTTTGTATTATACAATATATTAAAATATTTTTTGTGCAAATGACTTCTTCAAAAAACATCCCAAATTACAAAAAGCTCATAAGAGCAGATCATTTTCTGGAAGAGTGTTTTAATATTTCAAGGATGAGAAAATGTTTGTATATTCTTGACATCCTCATGTAGAAATCAGGCTATTACCTTAGGATCCATCCAACTAGCACAAATCCTGGAGTGCTTTTTGACTAGTCTACTTTGTATTCTCTTTCTTAGATCTGAACATGAATTGTTATTGGCATGTAGATTAAATATCTGTGTTGTAGCTTTCAAGTCCCTTGTTCAGAGTTCATTGGAAACTCAAGAGCCAACTGGTGCTCCTCTTTTCAATTCTGATTTTGTATAAATTACAAGGTTAAGAGGAAAAGGGGTAATCTGGAAAGGCCTTCAATGTTATGGTACCGCAAGGGTGGGATCAGAGGTTTCCTATCTAAATCCTGATAAGAAGCCTATGAGAACTGACCGAGCACAGACATCAAAAAAGGTAAAGGTTTCCCCTGACGCTAAGTCCAGTCATGTCTAACTCTGGGGGTTGGTGCTCATCTCCATTTCTAAGCCCAAGAGCCAGCGTTGTTCGTAGACACCTCCAAGAACATGTGGCCGGCATGACTGCATGGCGCACCGTTACCTTCCCGCCGGAGCGGTACCTATTGATCTACTCACATTGGCATGTTTTCGAACTGCTAGGTTGGCAGGAGCTAGAGCTAACAGCAGGCGCTCACGCCGCTCACAGGGTTTGAACCTGGGACCTTTCAGTCTGCAAGCTCAGCAGCTCAGCGCTTTAACACAGTTCACCACCAGGGCTCCTAGTCAGGCATCTAGTCAGATTAAAAATGCCAGAAAATCACAGGTATAAAATGGGAAAGAATGGGAACAAAATCTGGGACTTTTCCGCTACTTTCTGATTGGGGTTGGATTGAAAATGAAGCCTATGGAACCTGTACTGTTGACTCTCTTGCACTCTGTTAGGCTTTCCAAGATCAGCCTACTGGCCTACAAACTGGAGCATCTTTTCCCTGTCTGATCTGATATGTTTACCATTGGATCACTGAGGTAGTGTGGAAGCCACTTGACTTCTCAGGCTCAATGGAAACGATTCACAAGGATCCCATTTCAGGTTGAACAGATGGGCATTGCCTCAGCAGTGATGGCTGAAAATCTTTTTTCTCTTTAAGGAAACAGGTAAGATTGCAGGCCCCCTCATTTATACACACACAGGCCAACTGGACTGGACATTTTATTGAGACTTCCCCCTACACAGACAACAGCTTCTAAGGCTCTTGAGTCATTTTGCCTAACAGTAAAGCTGTTTCTGTCCTAGCTCTGTTCTATTTCTTTAGTCAGCAGATTGGCAGTCTTAGGTTCACTCACCAACCATCCAGATCCAGCAGGTGTGTGGTCTCAATTTTGTCTTTGAGCCTCATGCTTTGGTAGAGCATCTAACATTTATTTAGTTGAGTTGGTTGGTCCTCTGTGTGTATGTGTGTGCATGTGCTTACTTGGAGGTGCTGCCTCCATTTAAATCAACAAGAACAGGACCACACATGCAGATCTTTGTGTACATACCACACTTTGACTAGGGTAGCAGTGACTTCTGTAAAGAAAGTATACAATATTTACTTAGGTATTGCTGCAATAATATTATCTCAGATTTTATTTGGCCTACAATGCTGTCAAAATAATACTTATTTTTAAAAATAAAAATTGCATTCTGGCTGAAAAAGAGGAAAACCTAACTGAACAAAGGGGGTAGGCTTGTGAAGTTAACAGTATATTGTATAAAAACCTAGAAAGAAGTAAGTATTTTTCAAGAAAATGAGAAATTTCTCTCTTTTTTGCTGACAGAGTGTGCTGCATGTGCTACAGCTATGCTTTTTCTCACCCAGGATACCAGGTTCATTAGTGTGCTGCTAAATGCTATGGATCTGAAATGTGGATGAGAAGAACAAAGTCCTTTTCCAGTTCTTTGCTTCATTAAACAATCTGAAGGGCTTCTCCAAAGGGCATGCCCTTGAATGGGTGGGTTATCTCAACTAAAGCCTCAGCACAGAAAAGGTCCACTTCATTGAGCGAGACCCCTTCATACTTGTGAGTGAATAACAACAAAGGGGAACAAAAAGACCCAGCTCATTCAAATCCTAGGCATTCAGGGAACCAAAGCCCTACAGAGATGCAAAGTTTAAAACTACTTGAACTACTTGAAGCTCGACAAGAATGCAAGGAAATAATTTACCCTGGTGTTGTAGAAGTAGAGAGCAAAAGCAAAAGCTCTCCACTGACAGAATCTTATAGGAGATGGCAGATGAATCAATCTAATTAAGTAGGTATGTATCTCTAGCAACAGACCAGGAAATAAGTCTGCAAGAATTAACAGTACAGGCTTAATATCTACAGAAAAGTAAAACACTGGTGTCTCTAGTATGGCTCTTCTGAATACACTGGAATAGAAAACGGTAATATAATAGCCTATATCAGCACTATTCTGTTGGGAAATTTTTATCCTAGTAAGGTGGTTCTAGCAAGCATTTGTCACAACGCTTCTTCATTCTTTTGACAAAAATTACAAATGCAGAGTGGAGAAGAAAGCTTTGCAATTAGCATCTTTCAAAAATCAAGATAATCTTATGGCCCACCAAGACTTTTCATCAATCAGGGGATGGTTTTGGCAGTGTTTGAAATGAATGCTACAGAAGTACTTGCACTTACCATTTATTCATAGACATACTACAAATGACAAATTTGGTTTGCTTGGTCTTCTTCCAAATTACAGATTGAAACTTGTATCATTCAAAACAGGGTAAACTTAGCCATTTACATTCATGCCAGCTCTCCAAAATCTGAGTGGCAGTTCTTTAAAATGGTTCCATTTATTCATTTATATGCCAAAAGATTTATTTGTTGTTCTTCACACTTGACTGTCAGTTTTAAGAATGCCTCTTCACCTTTTTATTGCTTTAAAATTTTCAGTTCATTTGAGAAGGCTTTAAAATGTCAACTTTTTTATTTAAATCCCTTCCTGAAATTTTGGCCAGCAATAAAGAGATTTGGCCAGAGATTTATAATCTGGCAAGATGTTCTGTGTGTGTGTGTGTTTGTGTTGAGTGCCCAATAGTGACAGAAAGCCAGATAGCCTTCACTAAAAGATTAGTGTGCTTAAAAGAATGAATTAAAAAGACTTTTCAGCCGTTTTAGACATGTCCGAATTATTTTTTAAATTAGCATTTGTGGTATGTCTAGAAGTACTGAAAAGGTTTTTAAATTGGCAACATTTTCAAAAATGCCTACCAAGAGCCCTTAACTTTTCTGTCTGTGATAAAAAGGTGCATATCAACTACGGTCAAATATAGCCAGTTGTCAAGCTTTAACACAACTGAACTCAACTCTAGTTTCAGTTTCCTGGGATGAAGCAGAAATTCCAAGAATAAATTGTCGGGTTGAATTTGCACACCATGTACTTGTACATCCAGGTTGTTAGAATGAGGGAGGAAATATCAAAATTATTTTAGAAAAACTCTTCCAAGACTGCTGTGAGTTTTTCAGGCTGTATGGCCATGTTCCAGTAGCATTTTCTCCTGATGTTTCACCTGCATCTATGGCAAATATTCTCAGTCCGCTGAACCAACCTCTGAGGATGTTTGCCACAAATGCAGGTGAAACGTCAGGAGAGAATGCTACTGGAAGATGGCCATACAGCTCGAAAAACTCACAGCAGCCCAGTGATTCCAGCCATGAAAGCCTTTGAGCACACATCCTCCAGGATGTTTGTATTAGGAAGTAGGTTTAGTAAAAAGTAAGCAAAGCTGGACAGTAAGGAAAGTTGAAAAGAAAAAAATTAACTCATTTGAAAAGATGTGCTGTAGAATGGTTCTATGAATGTTGTGGACTGCTAAAATAGAAAATGGGCCTCAGAACAAATCAAGCTGAAACTCTCACTGGTTCTCATTAGAAGAAAAGTTACACTATGTTTTGGCTATGTCATGAAATGACATGACCCATTGTAAAACATTATAAAGCTTGCCAAAATTGAAGGCAGGGAGGGAGACCACACTACAGATGGCTTGATTCAGTCAAGGATTCAGCGTCTTCAGGATCTGAGCAGGCAGTTGAATGCTGGAGCTCACAGAGATGGCTCATTCATCGAATCACCATAAACTGAAATTGATGTGAGGTAATTAAAAGAAACAACTGCAATAAAGTTTAGCAAAAATAAATAATATTTTGGTGCTAATATTATTTTATACGCTGATGTATAAGTCAGCCTCATATATAAGCTAAGGGCAGATTTAGATGCCAAAATTATGGATTTTGATATGATCCATGCATAAGACGAGGGCCATTCCTGCTGCCACCATTTCACCACTCAGTCATTCAAAAGAGCCAGAAACAGATGAAGACTGATATAATGGCATATGTTCTGTATCAAAAAAACTAGAACTGATAGGACAAATCAGGTGTCATTTTTTGAATTACCAGATCAAATATTCCAAGAACCACATCTAACATTTGAGGCACCAAAATGTGTGTTCGCCAGTGTAATATTTTGAATAATTTATTTAAAATGATACTGTGACTTTGACATTCGGAGGTTACTCCGCCTCTTGTAAGCGTAGAAAGAGCAGCCGCCTGCTTCTCTATTCCCATGGTGCTGTGGACTCTTATTAAGGGACAGTGGCTGAAAATACTCTTGGTGTTTCTAGAGACATGAACCTTGAAGATTCTGGCAGTATGATACACTGAAACTGTGACCAGCCCTACCCTTCCACCATGGGATGTTTAGGAGTGGAAAAGAGGGGCTACAGAAGATGTCCCAACTCCTTTTTAAAGTTTTACTCATATCATTCATCTGGTTTATATCTTTATTGGGATTTGAAAGGGCTCAGAAAAAGAGTAAACAAGTTCAATTAGAAGCAGAATTGCATTTAATAAATAAATTATAAACAATTATAGTGGAAAAATGTGGCTTTTTCTCACACCTGTGTAGCTATTGTGTCTTATTTTTGTTCAAAAAGAACCAAACTATATCAAGGACTATATCTCATCAAAGAAAATCCATTATTATGGCAGCTGTAATGGACTGGATGAGGGAAAACAATTTGTAGCTTAATCCAGACAGGACAGAGGTGCTCCTGGTCAGTCATAAGACAATTCTGGGAATAGGGATTCAGCCTGTGTTAGATGGGGTCACACTCCTCCTGGAAATGGAATTTGGCTCTGAACCTGGAGGTCCAGATATCAGCAGTGCCCACGAGTGCTTTTGCACAGGTAAAGCTAGTGCGTCAACTCCACCCGTTCCTGGAAAAGTCAGGTCTGGCCACAGTGACACATGCCTTGATTACATCCCAGCTAAAATACTGTAATGCGCTCTATATGGGGCTGCCTTTGATAAGTGCTCAGAAACTTTAGTTGGTCCAAAGAGCAGCAGCCAGACTGCTAACTGGGACTGGCTATAGGGAGCGTATAACGCATCTGTTACAACAGCTCCACTGGCTGGCAACACGTTTCCGAGCACAAGTCAAGTGCTGGTTTTGATCTACTAAGCCCTAAATGACTCCAGTCCAGGTTATCTGAAGGACCGTATATCTTTCTATGAACCTGGTAGACATCTACGGTTTTCTCTCTGTCCCACAACCACTCAAGCACACTTACTGGGAACATGGGAGAGGGCCTTTTTGGTGTCTGCTCCCACTGTAGAGCTACCTCTCAAGAGAGAGCAGGAGGGCCCCATCCCTTCTGGCCATGCCATCCGCAGGCAGGTCAAGACCTTCTTCTGCCAGCAGGCATTTGGAGAAGGATAAGACACAGGTTCTGGGAAGGTTCTGGGTGTGATGGAGGGGGACTGTGAGTTTTAAAGGCTATTTTAAGTGTTTTGTTGAAGGCTTTCATGGCTGGACTCACTGGGTTGCTGCGAGTTTTCTGGGCTGTATGGCCATGTTCCAGAAGCACTCTCTCCTGATGTATTTTATTATATTTATTTTATTATATGTATTTATTATATTTTAATCTGTTTTTACCACACTATAAGTTTTAATTGTTTTTTAACTTTTGTATTGTGCTTTTTAAACTTAAGTAAAATGTGGGAATGTTAGTCGCCTTTAGTCCCCACGGGGAGAAAGGCGGGGTATAAATAAAGATGTTTGTTTATTATTATTAGTATTATTAGTATTATTATTATTATTTACAGTTTGAAAATTAGAAACAGTCCCCAAATTACAAACATCAGACTTACAAATGACTCATAGTTACAAATGGGGTTGAGACAACAGGAAGCGAGAGAAATCTACTCCTCGGAAGGGAAATTCACTTCTGGAAGAGTGATGGGGAAAAGGTGGCTCCACTGAAGCTTTAGCAGCAATCCTTGTTTCCACAAGCCACATTTTTCAAAATCCAAATTATCACAGGTACAGAAAGTGAGGTGAAATCTTCTGCATAGGGGCATAGACAGCAAAACAAACACCACAGGTATGTTAACCCTTCCATATGCTATTCAAAGCTAAAAGATATATATTTTTGGCTGGAGTTACGCTTTAAAAATGTATATGTTCCAATTTACAAACAAATTCAACTTAAGAACAAATCTACGGTACCTATCTTGTTCGTAACTTGGGGACTGCCTGAACTAGAGAAATAAATTCAGTTCCATTCAAAACTGTAGAGTCCTAAGGAAGCTTTTCAAGGAATATTTTTCCTTCAAAAAAATCACTGAAGTCAGTACACGTACACCTGAATGTTATAAACAGTTTCCCTATTTGACATATAACTTTAGGGCATCAGAGTACACTTTTGTAGCTCTGCCTTGGTCTCAGATGAGTTTGGTTTTTAGCCCCAAATCATGAGCAACTAGCTTACAAGTGACAGGCATGTTCTGGCACGGAAAAATTATCACTTTGTTTCAACAAACCCTGCAAAGAATGTGATAGGAAATATTTGTTGGCATATCTCAAGTTATGGTTTCTGAAAACCTTTCCTCCACCTCAAGATATATGATGTGAAAAATCATTCCTGGACATTTTCAGCCTAAAATCATAATTTATGTTCTCTTCTTGAAGACCATTTGTTGCAGAAAGCCTTACCATATCTCTGTGGTTTTCATCCTCTGAAATATCACTTGTAGGTGAATGAAATGACAGCCTTCCTGTGTTTTAGAAATGCTGTCATAATAAATTACAGAATTTACAGCATACCTGGTAGAAAAAATGGATAAAGTGATAGATAATCCAGTGTAGAGTTCTCAGCTTCAGGGAATAAATAGAATAAAGCTATCACATATTTGTTGTCATCACTTCTATCTCTTGCACTCTATTGAATCTGGCTACTTTTAATAATTAGTAAAACATGTTTCTGTGGATAGCCATAGACCAACCAATGAGATTGAGACAGGTAGGAGATAGGGTCACATCAATTAGTTTAGGTCTTTAAAATGTTATAACTTCCAAATTTATTTGCCTCCACTACTTCTTCTATTGGTGAAGACACACTCATAAATATTATATTGGGCAAAATAGTAATTTGCGACTTCTTGGTTTGATGGCCATTGCCATGAAAATAGGACTAATGGTGATGCATTGTAGAAAAAAGGTTCTTCATTTCTCATTTTCTTCATGCAACATCCTGCTACTGTGGGATGGACATTTGACTTGCTGATTCTCCTTGAGAAGCATATTGTTGAAAAATGTACTTACAAAATTTGAAGAAGCACATGCATGTTCAAGTTGCGGCTTCCAGAGTAAGCTGCATGTACTAATTGCCTCTTTAACTCCTTGATTAATTAGGATCTTCTCCCAGAAGTACTGTCTGTAGCAACAGCAAGAAGCAGGAAAGATGAAGTAGCAATCCTACCTAAAACACTAGGGAACTGATTCAGGATGATGGGAATGACTAGGGGGAAGTGACTATCACTGCTGCATTGTTGTATGTCTTTCGGGCTGTGTGGTCATGTTCCAGAAGTATTCTCTCCTGACGTTTTGCCCACATCTATGGCAGGCATCCTCAGAGGTTGTGAGGTATGGATAAACTAGGCAAGGAAAGGAAAAAATATATATCTGTGGAGAGTCCAGGGTGTGGCAAGAGTCCTTTGTCACTGGGAAGCCAGCATTAATGTTTCAGTTAATCACCCTAATTAGCATTAGAAAGGTTTTGTCTCTTGCCTGGGGGGCATCCTTTGTTCAGTCATTAGCCGTCCTTGGGGCTTCTCTGCCCTCAGAGTGTTGGTTCCCATCAGGAGTCTACCGGATACCATGCAGCTGTGGACAAGTATACATAGGGACCACCAAACGCAGCGCCCAAACAAGAGTCAAAGAACATGACTGCAGACTAATTCAACCAGAGAAATCAGCCATAGCAGAGCACTTGATGAACCAGCCTGGACACAGTATATTATTTGAGAACACAGAAATGCTGGACCACTCCAACAACTATCATGTCAGACTACACAGAGAAGCCATTGAAATCCACAAGCATGTGGACAACTTCAACAGAAAGGAGGAAACCATGAAAATGAACAAAATCTGGCTACCAGTATTTAAAAACTCTAAAATCAAAACAGTAGATGGGAACCAACACTCTGAGGGCAGAGGAGCCCCAAGGATGGCTAATGACTGAACAAAGGATGCCCCCCCCAGGCAAGAGACAAAACCTTTCCAATGCTAATTAGGGTGATTAACTGAAACGTTAATGCTGGCTTCCCAGTGACAAAGGACTCTTGCCACACCCTGGACTCTCCACAGATATATATTTTTTTCCTTTCCTTGCCTAGTTTATCCATGCCTCACAGCCTCTGAGGATGCCTGCCATAGATGTGGGCGAAACATCAGGAGAGAATACTTCTGGAACATGGCCACACGGCCCAAAAGACATACAACAACCCTGTGATCCCAGCCATGAAAGCCTTCGACAACACATATCACTGATGCAGTAGAGCCTATGGAAAGGGGGCTAATTTGCTATGGCTAACCGTAGGCACCCTAATTGGTAGGCATCATTAGTGCTGGCAGGTTTTCAAAACAGCAATAAGGAACCACTGAAAATAATGCCTTGCAGAATTGACAATCAGCTATTAGCAAGTTGATGTTCTACTTGAATTAACTTAATTGTGTATTTCTCTGTAAAATGAATATTTTAAAAAAAACATGTTGAACACATCTTGCCTTTTTAAAGTCCCCACACTCAAAATTCTGGGATTGGGGGGGAGCATTTTATTCTGTCTAAGGGACACCTGGCAACCCTAGCCACCACTGATATATGCCACCTTCTCACATTTTGGAAAACTCTTTCATATGGACAAGTAGAAAATATGGTTCATCCAAGACATTCTTACTATTGAATGCAGTGAAGCATCAAAAAGAGAAGATTTGTCATGGCCTCTACTTGATACATTGCCAACTGATCAGGATTCATGGTAGAGTTACCACTGTGGCTTCTTTCCTGTTCTGGTCTGATTCAAACACAGCTGGGCACCAAATTATGTTTTGCCTTCTTTTTTTTAAAGCAGCTGCATTTTGAAGTAAGTATGACCATATGTAATGTTAGTGTTTTGCAACAAAAGTTTATTGTAAAAGGCTCACCACTTAGACAAACAACATGAACATGAACAGTAGTGGTAAGTTATTAGCAAAACACCTGGGGACAGAAAGTAACTTCTGAACCTTTCCTAAGCTTTGATTCACATTGGTAGTGGAAATTAACTGTCTTTCCTTAAAATAATATACTCTTACTCCTGAATAATCCCTCACAAGATAAGAGTTTTCCCCTTCCTTTTATAAAGTACATTATGAGCCAGCTGAGAAAATAATGTACCAAAGAGAGCTAGAAATCCTGCTTTTATAAATACATCTGTGAGAATAATAATCATAACATTTTTTACTACTGTGCGATGTGTTCTGGGTCACTGAAAATCAGTCATGTTGGGCCCTTGGTGGATTAGTGCCAGCAGCCTACTGCAGATGAAATAATGAGATATATAAAAAGAGAAAAAGAAGGAGGGAAGTGGGAAAGACAGCATGAGAAGGAATAGAAAAAGATGGAGGGGGGAAACATGGAATAATGAATAGCAGAATAATTTGTAATCTGCTAAATCGAAGGTATTCTACCTGGCTTGACTTGTGCCCTGCCAGTTGTTCTCGCTCTTTTGACAGATAGGAAGAGCAGGAAGACTGGTTGATTCACCATACATACAGAATGGCCACTTCTGCATTGCCAAGAAAAGGGCAAATGCCTTCAAAAGAAGAAGACATAGGTATGCATAATTTATATGGGTAGATGTGGAAATAATTACTATAATTTAAATGTAAAATGCAATACATTTCATTATAGTAAGAACCGTGATCAGGTGACCTGGATGTCTGCACAGTCTGCTGCTACCAATTTGATGAGCAACCTATGATCTTTTTAATATTTCATACAAAATTTAGATGTGTAGTACAGGCAAGCCCCGAGTTGCAAACATCCAGCTTACATCCAACTCCTAGTTACAAACAGGGGCGAGACAACAGGGAGTGAGATGAAATCTACCCCTAGGAACAGAAAATTACTCCTGAAGAGTTATCATGGGAAAAAGTGTCTCCACTAGTGCTGTACTTTTGTATGGAATTGCTGTTTGTTTTGTGTAGTTTTATTCATGTCTTCTCATTTTCGTATTTGGTTCCCACTAACGAAAATGGGCTGCCTATACGACACAAATTTTCATCTGGCTAATGAAAAACACAAAAAATTTTGTGCCATTGGTGGCAATGGGAGGGCTTCCGAGGTTCATCCCCCACTTGGTTTTTGGGTTAAAGGGGTGAAAATCACCACACAGGGAGCGCATTTCATTTTCATTCATGTGAGGCTTTCATTTTTGTGTTGCCTCTCATTTCCTACAAAAATGGCGTCATTCGTTTTGTGTAGACAAAATGCTTCAGTATAGATCCAGCATGGGCAAACTTTGGCCCTCTGGGTGTTTTGGACCAACTCCTAGAAAACCCAGCCAGCTTACCAACTGTTAGGAATTGTGGGAGTTGAAGTCCAAAAAACCTGGACGGCCGAAGTTTGCCCATGCCTGGTGTAGATTGTCCAAGCTTTTAAGGGCACTGAAACCTGAAAATTAAATCATTGAAAAGCTGTATAGTGTAAAAGGTATCTTTGCTATCTGCATAAATAATAATATAATAAATATATAAGCTGACTAGAGTAGAATAGAGGAAATAGTATCAGGAAAAGGATGATGTGCACACTGCTTTTCTTTTTAAAATTAATCTCTCCTGAAGTTATTTTTCATTTATAATAATAAAAGAGTATGTCTGTCTACGGAAACCATAACTCATCAAGACATCATGCCAGATGTGTCAAACTTTGTCAGAGTGGTTTTGGTTGTTGTCCAAGTTGCAGTGTCAAATTTCAACTCAAAATTTCAAAGAGAAGTTTTGCTAGAAGCAAAAGGAGGAGTTATAACTCAATAGGAAATAATAGCAAAATCCTCAACATTTCACATAGTGTTTTTGGGTTTAGTCTTCACATTGGTGGCCAGTTTCAAAGGGGTCAGGGTATCTTTCAAAATTGCTGCCCAAGTTGCATTGTTAGTTTCATATCATATTTTCATACAGTGTGGGGCTTTCCTAAGAGCAAAAAGAGGAGACTGTAATAACTCTTCAGAAATTAACTTTTAAGAAACTAGAAAACAACAGAGCCAGCCCCTCTGAACCAAAACAGATCTTTCTGGGCTCCTAGATCTATACCTGTGCAGAACCAAGCCCGTGTCAAGTTAATTTTAATAAATATTGCCGCAGCTCTATTACCAGTCTATCACATGTACCATGTAGTCTATTAAAGTCTATTAAAGTAAGATGCTGTGTATGAGAAAATAGCCAAACTACAATGCCATATAATCCAGTTCAATGCAGTTAAACCACATTCTGAAACTCCATTATATAGCCTGAATTCAGAAATACAAAAAGCCATAGATTTTAAATGGCCCTATCTACACTGCCATATAATGCAGTTTGAAACTGAATTATATAGTCACTGTAGACTCATAATGTTTGATTCAGTTAAACTGCATTATATGAGTTTACACAGACTGGTCTGTGTTTCAATATATCTATTTGTGCATTTAATATTTTCAGGGTTTTTTTTATCAGTTGTACCTTACCTTGGGATCCTTGGTGGATTGAAGGGAAATTGCCCAATGCAATACATATACATACATACCTCCTGACTATCAGGCATTATTTGAGCTCATAGCTAAAAACTGTAGAGTTTGCTGTTGCATTTTGAAAATGAGAGCAAGCCATCACCTTCTTAAATATGTGCATAATCAATATTCAACACATAAATTAACCCTCATATCCCAGAGGACATACGTCAAAGTGAGAATTCATAACAGTTTATGGAGGATTATTTGTAACAAATATATATCCTGTTGGAATGTTTCTTGGCAAGTAAACCAGACTCCGTTGTCTCCTGTCAGAAGTGAGGACGGATATTTGTGAATCACTCTTACATTTATTTGCCTTCCGGCAAAGTTATCAAGAAGATCTTGTTCAATTAATCATGCTTCAAACAAGTAAAGGCTTCCAAACAGAGTCAGACTTTTGTTTTTACATTTGCAAACTGCTTTGCTATTCTTGGAAAGTGCTACCATGCTATCTCTTTGGGACAAATTTTGGGTTCTGTCAGGGAGACTGCCCTGAGTTACCACCTATTTTGATTAATTTGTCATCTTGAGAGTGACAAGGGATAGGCATCACTCTTCTTGTCCACCAGTCTAGCTGTGCAAATATCTCTTGAGGTCCAGGAGCAACAGTATCATTAAATAGATTGAGGATACTACCCACCCCAAGTGGCACATCCTAGTTGGTGTAGAAGGGACCATCATGGCAGCCCCTTGCTATTTTTATTTGTTGGAAGACAAAGTTGTGGATTCTAGGAAGCCTTAACTGAACCTTTTAACCTAGGGTGCATATGCACTGTAGAATTAAATTTGACATCACTTTAACTGCTATGGATCACTGTTAAGGAATCATGGAAGTTGTAGTTTTACAAGTTTTTAGCTTTTTGGTCAAATTGAGCCATGGCAGTTATACTGGTGTCAAATTGCATTAATTCTGCAGTATAAATGCATCTCTAGTCTCCTTCCCATAGCTGCATTTGAGAGTCTAGTCCTGCTATGACTTAAAGCAAGTTTGAGGTGCCATTTAAGATGTGGAATAGATGGGGGATGTTTGAGTAAAAGATCCAAATACAGTTGAAAATGTGGCAGCAAATATCTGGGTCCCTTTAAAAGGTGAACTCAGAAATCCACATTACACTCAACATTTTATGCCAGACATATTTTCATTTCTGATTATGAAATAGCCAAATGATGTCCTGTTGCTCTGGACTAGAGTTAGTATTCTGAATTGTACCAGGAGAAAGGAGGTGGGAAAAGGTTCCTGGTAGGAATTCACTGTTTGAAACAAAAACAAATTTGTTTCATTGTATAGCCAGACTCACCTTCCTTGCTGTGTGTGAGAGTGAATGTGCTTTAAAACAGGCTGTGGCTTTATTTTTAAAAAATGCACTGAGAGTTTTTTAAAAAACTAGGAAAAATGGGAGGGGGGATCCTTCAATTATTATTTTTCATTTTGTGACACCTTGAAAGTGAAAAGTTTGTAATCAAAGAAACAATCATTGGTCCCAGTGCAATCAAATGTAATTCAATGGCAGACATGACACCCCTCCTCTGGAGAGAACCCCTGACTCCAAAGAAATTCCTTTCAGAAGCTTTCCTGGTAAAAATAATTGTGGAGGAATTCCCCTTGGTATTGACTGGTAGCCTTCAAGCAGGTTGGCTCTGGACTGTCTTCTATCAGGGTAAACAACAGTCAAGAGTCACACAACAGGTGACAAACTGAACAATAGAATAGAGAAAAATTCGTTTACAGGTCAAGAGGCTGCTGATTCAACTATGCTTTCATTTTCTTTTTCATCCATTTATTGATTTTTTGAAAATCATTCTTCCTTACTGACTCTAGGTTGTGATAGCTGGAATAGTTCCTAAGTTAACTCTTAACAAGAAGGCAATTCAGGGCTACTGTGGAACACTGATAGTACAAGTATTTTCCATACAAACTTGCATGAAGACATTTGCAACTCAAACCATAAGAATAAAATTGAAGATGCTATATATTTAATTGCTCTCATACCACATTTATATAACCCAATATCTTTTGTCTACCCAATGTCTATCTGTCCTATCTATTCTCTATCTCGAACAGCCTCATCATAAAGGCCAAGCAAAGCATTTCGCTTTGCTTGGCATCCAGGTGGAAAGAGGCAGCAGCGGGGTGAAGCTGTCACCCCTCACACAGTTCCCTCTCCACAATGCTTTCCCCATCACATGCAGAAAGCATCACCCCCTTGGAGAGGCCTCGTGGAAGCCTCCCGTGTTGGGATGAAAACATCTGGTGACGCTTTCTCCCCAGTTGAGGGCAGGGCCTCTGCCAAAACTCACATAACATGTCCTGTGTAGGGTTCCATCTTCTAGATCGGATGAAAACATCCTAGGATGCTGAATTCACTCCATCTGATGCGGTCCTTAATCTCAATTGTAAGTATAATATCTTGACTTTTTCTTGGAATACTTAGATAAATAAGTATTATACTAGCTTTGTAAAAGCTGTAGCATATTAGAATCTTGAGCAGCTCCCTCTTTCTCTCATAGATAGATATATGCACACACTCAGTTGTCTTGTACTTTTCTATTAACATACTATACAACATTTCACATATGAAAATTGGAATATGTCCAAGCATCAACAAAGTGTAGTCAAGACAGTAAAAGCTCTATATGAGGAAGAACACACAAGCTAGTAGAGGCTACAGCAGTTTGCTTTTGGCTGTGTCAGCTAGGAAGGACAAGACTCAACTTCTACCCTTCTTCTTTCCTTGCTGAGCACAAACTAGTTTTGGACTTTGAATTCTTTTTGCAACAACTGAAATAAGCTTAAAATTGGAGGAAAAGGAAACAGTGGAGAACAGAGAGAAAAACTGAAACATTAAAAGAAGTTGAATAAGTAGCATGACAGAGTTGATGAGAACTGTCCTTGCCAGACTGGGACAAGACGTGCCATCTGCTTTGTGTAATAGAATTCCTAAAGTGTCTCTTAGTTATTTCAAATAATCCCAAGCCAGGAGAAAAGTGGGATCAAATAGACACATACACTTTCATAGTTCCTCAGGCTACAAATGACTCCTTATTGAAATGGGTGAAACTAGTGGGAATGAAGAAAGAGAGGGAAGTGTGTTTTTTTCAGTTGCTTCTGCATCCCAGAGTTTTTGACATGAAGTGCAACTTGACCCAACAATCTGCACACAATATTTGAAAAGGGGAAAGTCTCATTGAAATCTGGGGACTCTTCTCCCATTGACTGGTTAATCCAATTTTCCCTTGTTTCCCATGCCTGCCCCTCTTTGGCTGTTGCGCCAAAACAGAGAGACTGGAAACTGTGTTATAGGCTTGGTGGAATGACCACTTTAATATAGCAAATACCAGTTAGATAGATTCATATACACTTCCCCTTTGCATACAGCATGTGGGCAAAGCAGGTAAGAAACACTGGGTTCCACAGTTTCCAGACCAACACATACTCGGGCAAGATATTAAGCAATAGGTATCTGGTAGGCATATGGCAATGCTTGCTGCATTTCCTTGCTGTGGGGCAAGGAAAATGGCTTGTGCAAGATGCCCCAATATCAGGTTCATCCTCACTTTCACCAACTGGCCAGCAGCCCCAGAGCTTCCCTCCTCCCCATTTAAGTCATGTTCAAAGTCCTCTTTTTCCCTTCATACCTCCCACAGGAAGGAAGCCAGCCCAGCTTGGCAGACATTCCTCATCCCCATGAGTCCTGGTGCATTCTCATTGACCGTACCCCATAGTGATAATCTCAAGACAGGAAGTGGCAACATATTTAGAGTTCCTGACCTGCACAAGTCCCTTGGTTAGTTTTCCCTATAGTATGATGGTTCAAATTGGTAAGAGGCCCAGAACTAGAGGAAAGCCGGTGTGAACCTTTACCTAGGAGATCTGAAAACCATATATGAAACCATCCAGAAGGCACTTGGCATTATTCCCCTTGAACTGAAGTGTCCAACAGGATGCCAGAATTGGGATTTTCAGTGATGCTGAGACCTTTCCTTACTTGTCGTCCTCCTTGGGCAAAACTAGCATTGGAGCCAGTTGACCCCTCTGAAATCTTACCTCAGAAACAGGAAGAGCTGAGTGGGCTTCCCTGCATGTCCCTCTTTGGTGGCTGTATTTACAAGCCTATTGTCTGCACTTACCAGTGTCAAGGTCCCAGCAGATTATGGAGACGTTCTTCACTGTTACACAGTTAAGCTCAAGAATTGATCACGATGTCAGATTATCATTCCTTCTGTTCCTTCGGTGGCCAAGGGGATAAAAGCCTCATGACTTGAAGGTTGGGCTGCTGACCTGAAAGATGCCAGGTTCGAATCCCACCCGGGGAGAGTGCGGATGAGCTCCCTCTATCAGCTCCAGCTCCATGTGGGGACATGAAAGAAGCCTCCCACAAGGATGGTAAAACATCAAAAAAAATCTGGGCGCCCCCCTGGGCAACGTCCTTGCAGACGGCCAATTCTCTCACTCCAGAAGCAACTCCGGTTGCTCCTGACACGAAAAAAAAATCCTTCTGTTTGTCGTCCCAGGGAAATAAGCAGATCATCGCTGTTCATCCAATTGCAACCATGCAGATTTTTGGCCCTCAATATAATGTATTGTTACTTTGCTAGGTGGAACATTTATTCAGTTTTATCTCATACACACAATCTCAGTCTCAAAATCTCACAATGGCATTGTCACTGTGAGGCTTGTTCCAGATCTATGTCAGATCTATGCTATATTACTAGTATTTAACTTCTCTTGCCTTTCAAAATCTTTTCAATGGAAAAAACAATTGAATCAGTTACATAGTGGCTAGCTCCCTCAGCTGTTTTTATTCCTTGAAAATAGCAAAATGGGGGTCTGTGCTGTTTTGCAAACACCAAGTATAGGGAGGTTTTAATCATTCCTTCCCAGCCATTTTCCTCCACCAAGCATCCCTCCATCAACTACTAAAAGAAGCATTGCAGCTTCCATTTGTACTTATGAAGGCTTCCCAACCTTTCATTCTCTTTCCCTAGTCTTAGGGGTGGGTGGGATGTGAGGGCAATACCTGACTTGTAAACTTAACTCTGTGACTTCCTGGGCTAATATTGAGCTGATATGTTTAGTGTAATTCTATGCATGCATGGTTAGAATTAAGTTCCATTGACTTTCCTGGGACACAGTCAATTAAGTAGGACACAGTCAATTAACTCAACCAACAGGTTTTAAAAAAAACCCTTGCCATTTAACATGGAGTGTTATTATCAGTTAGTCTTCTGGTAGAAAAGTAGAAATGTTTGCTTTTCATGTTAGGTTAATACTGCAATCTTGTACTCACCAACTTCACAGTAAAGCCTATTGAATTTAATCAAATATACTTTTGAATTACATACACACAAGCACACATATTGTGGTATATTATATCCCTTATTCCTCAAATTTAACTTTTATAATGAACTAGCTTGGGGACATGGTGGTGCCAGGGTCATTTGAGAAAGGCATTGTTTGCCTGTGTTCCAAGTTTAGTCTAGGTCCAGGGTCAGCGGGGTTCAATGGGTGCAGGTGAACTACAACTCCCATATGCAAGTCCCATCATCCATGGTCCATCCCACTCCAAACAGCGCCAGGATGTATAGTAGGTCATAGGGACTGTATGTGTCAAGTTTGGTCTTGATTAGACATTGGTGGTGGTTGCAGTGGTCTCAGGAAGTGAGTGAAGCTACTGCAAATCCCATCATCCATGGTCCAAACTCTTCCAAACCACACCAGGATGTAGAGTGGGTAACGGGGGGGGGGTATGTGTTCCAAGTTTGGTCCTGATCTATCATTAGTTAGAGTAACAGTGGTCTGTCGAAGACAAAGTGTTTGAAAGTACTGCAAATTCCATAATCCTTGGTCCATCCTTCTCCAAAGTGCTGCAACATGTACAGTGTGCCATATGGGATATGTCTGCCATGTTTGGTTCAATTCTGTCATTCCTGGCAGTTGCAGTGGTCTCAGGAAATGAGTGAAGTTACTGTAAATCCCATCATCCATGATCCATCCTCCCTCAAACATCACCAGGGTGTAAAGTGGGACATGGGGGTCCTGTCCACCAAGTTTGGTCCATTTCCGTCACTGGTGAGTGTCGCAGTGGTCTGTGGGAGCGGAAGCATTGGAAAGTACTGCACATCCCATCATCTGTTGTCCATCCTCCTCCAAATGGCACCAGGACGTAAAGTGGGTCATGGGGGTTAAGTGTGCCAAGTTTGGTCTAGGTCAGTCATTCCTGGCGGTCACAGTGGCCTGTGAAAGTGGTGGCCAATCAGAAAGCTGCCACATAAACACACAAACACATACAAACATTCACTTGGGCACCCGGCGATGCCCAGGTTATTTGATAAAGGCGTTTTTTGTCTTTGATTGTTAGGTATTCTCAGTTTGGAGTGGGTGAACTACAATTCCCAGAATCATGGGTCAATCCTCCCCAAACCCTTCCAGTATTCAAAGTTGGTCATTTTGGGTCTGTATACTAAGTGTAGTCCAGATCTGTCGTTGGCTGGTCATCGCCTGACTGCAGTGCTCTCTGGATGTGGGTGAAGTACTACAACTCCCAGATTCCAGGGGCAATTGTCCCAAAACATCCGTCAGTATCCACAGCAGGCTATGTTGAGTCTGTGTGCCAGGTTTGATCCAGATCCGTTGTTGGCTGGGTTCCGTGCTCTTTGGATGCAAGTGAACTATAACTCTCAAAATCAAGGCCCATTCCCACAAACCCCTGCAGTATGTTCAGTTGGTCATGAGGCTTCTCTGTGCAAAGTTTGGTCCCGGTCCATTGTCCGTGGGGGTCACTGTTTCTCTGGATGCAGGAGAACTATAACTCCCTTTCCCCCAAACTTGTCCAGTATGTTCTGTTGGTAATGGGGACTCTGTGTGCCAAATTTGGTCCTGGTCCATCATTGAAGGGGTTCAGAGTGCTCATTCATTGCAGGTGAACTATAAATCCCAGTACCTACTACTCCCAAAGGTCCAGGCCAATTCCCCTCCAAACCCACCAGTATTCAAATCTGGGAATATCAGGTATGCATGGCAAGTTTGGCCCAGAGTCATTAATGTTTGGGTTCATAGCATTCTGGGTGTAGGTGAACTACAACTCCTCTACATTCCCCAGTAGGAGTCACGGTGCTCTGGCTTGATGCAGGGTGAACTACAACTTCCACCATGTGGAGTCAACCCCCCAAACTCCTCCAGGAAGTGTAGTTGTGCTGTGTTTGTTCTGCAGACAGACTTGAAAGGGAAGGGCAGTAGGAAGGGTCATGCAAATTCCACAGCAATGGAGAATCCAGGGATGTCTGCCTATGGCGGAGGAAAATGCCAAATCTAGAATGAAATGGTCCCCAAACGAAAGCATTCATTGGGTGGTGGGCCGTAATGTTTGGGGAGGACATTGGCAGGGTTTGGGCTACATGTTCATGGAGCTCGCTGTAACCACAATGCCAGTGGATGGGAGTGACTTGCTGGCTTCTCAGCACTGGGAACTGTAGCCTGTTTGGGGAGGCCGGAGGCTGTTTGTGTGAACGGACACCTGTGCCACATGTGGGTTTTCACTTTTATAATGGATATAGAAAGAATATAGATATATAGATATAGATAGTAAGTTTCTGATAATTGAAATATGGTGTTATGCTTAGTTTGGGGTCTTTTCATTCATTTAATTTTTTTTATAATGCCATACTTTCCTTTATTTCATCATTTTAAATTAATTAGGCTCATTCATATGCTAAATAAGAAATTAGGTTTTTTTTCATGTCAGGAGCAACTTGAGTCGCTTCTGGAGTGAGAGAATTGGCCATCTGCAAGGACGTTGCCCAGGAGACGCCCGGATGTTTTAATGTTTTACCATCCTTGTGGGAGGCTTCTCTCATGTCCCCGCATGGAGCTGGAGCTGATAGAGGGAGCTCATCTGCACTCTCCCCGGGTGGGATTCGAACCTGGCATCTTTCAGGTCAGCAACCCAACCTTCAAGTCACTTAGTCCACTACGCCATCTGGGGGCTCCAAGAAATTAGTACCATTATGATTATGATATGGTTATTAGCATTTTTAAAATTTTAGCCTGCAATCCACACACCTGATACTAAGCTCCCTTCAATTTTCTGTGACTTACTTTTATGAGAAGACATATTTACAATTATGATGTTAAGAAGATTATGTTACAGAACATTGCCTTCACTAGGTAGCATATAAAAATGAAAACACAATTCAATATCATGATATCCAACACAGACTGGCCATGCACTGTACTTTATAAAAGAGTGTCCACTTTACAAAATGCTGTCAAAGACAAGGTTGCATCTATGGGAGGGGAACAAAATAGGGATGCTGCCATCCAAAACGAGAGTAAGTAGTACGCCCTTCTAAGAATTCTGCCTGTTGGCCAATCTGCTCTTAATGAGAAATCAATGTATACTCATGTAATCACTGGCAAGCAAGCAGCTTCTTATGGGAGAGGGTAGGGGTTCTTCAAGATTTCACATTCATAGGATTGCAATAAGTGGAAGTCAATTTGACAGCTAATAAGAACAACAACAACAAAGTTCTTGAAATAACTTTGGAATATTTTTGGAATTTGCTCACCATCTTGCAGGGTGAAGTTAAAGATATTCCATGTCTTCCATATTTATTTCGTGTCAAAAGCATTGCATAATACGTAAGTTTAAAACAGATAAAATGAAGGGATCACAAGCTGATGAATAGATTTAGACCAAAAACAGGCAACAGCAACTGCATTGTCTGTAGCTTTAAACAGTTCTTCCTCTGTGCATGAGGCAGGGCATTGTGGGCAAGCATACAGATGCTGAGTTGTCTGTTCTGCTCCGCAGTCGCGCAAGGTGGAGGATTCTTCTAGGTAGTGCCATTTTGCCAGGTTGTCTTTTGATCTGCCAACTGCACCTCTGAGTCTGTTCAGGGACTTCCAATTTGCCCATTTTTGGTTTGCCCCTGGAGGAAGTCCCTCATGGGGGGATATCCAGTTGGGTTTGCCTGATTTTGCTACCCACAGGGATATTCTTGCTGTTGCTGGAGAAACATTTAGAGGAATGGTGGTTCTCATAAAACTTTTTCTTAATTTAAGTCTACTGGAAGGATGCTGGTAGCCATACACTGGATGGCTTTCACAGCATTCAACTTTATTTCTCTCACAATTGGCAGCAACTTCCCATCGCACATTAGGAGGGGCAATGCCAGCTAGCTTATAGTGTCTATCAACAGCTGTAGGTTTAAGACATACTCTGATTATTCAATGCTATATTCACCTGCTTCATGTGAGCAGATTTATGCCAAATAGAGCAGGCATACTCAGCAGTTGAGTAAGACAAGGCCAGGGCTGATGTTCTTATTTATTTTGGGTCTGCACCCCATGCGCCATTAGTAAGTTTCTACAGGATGTTATTGTGTGCAGCTACTTTGTGCTTGGTGTTCACACAGTGTTTCCTAAATGTTAGCATTCAGTCTAAGGTGATGCAGAGATATTTAGGGCTGGAACAGTGTTCAAGCTCTTAGTCTTCCCAGGTAACCTTCAGTCTTCTGTTGGCTTCACAATTACATAGATGGGAAGCACACACTTGTGTCTTGGCAGAGTTAGATTATCTTTGTAGTAGCTGAAGAGATCTTTCAGGGCATTGGTAAGTTGGTTTACAACTGTTTCAATGCCTTCCACTAGTTAACATAGTATTAATCACATCTTGTCTTCACAGTGCTAAATCTTGGTTTAGCAATATATGCACATAATGACTCTGTGCTTAAAGAAAAAGCAGTGTCATAGACGTTGTTGTCTGATAAAATAATACCACTATGTAACACGATTTTTGTTACTGGTTATAAATGTCATTTTCTTATTAGTTCTATCATAAAAACATGGAAAAGCTTTATTAAACTGCAAAAACTTTGGTTTTGTGGGACATTGTGCAGCACATTTAGCTATAATTTTTCAATGAATATCTCACTGAGTCTCAACCAATTCAACAATGTTTGTGGCAGCCACAAGTTTCTGGACTGTAACAACTACTTTCAAAGGATGTACCACACAATTAAACAGGAAATAACACTTTCAAACCAGGAGCAGAAAAAAATTCAAATTATGTTACATAGTATAATCTGCTTCAAATCATAGTAAGAACATTAATATTAAATATAATCATTTCATGAGACAAAGTATCTCCTTGTTCCTCCCAATCTCTTATCTCAAGAATTATGAGATGAACTGGGCTTCATAGTTGAGATGAAAGGGTTTTTTTTTTTTGCATCTTCTAATAGCAAGGGCTTAAATGGTATCACTGAATTAAAATAAAGCCTATCAGGTGGGCAGATTGTATAAGTTGCTTGGCAACCTTGCAGGCAAAATGCATTGCTTCACAGCAACAGATGGCTTGTGGATGGCAGACTGATCAAAGATATTCAAGATTAGAACAAGAAAATAAAAGTCACCATGAGATTTTCTAAAAGACCCTAGGAGATTATTGTTTGATCTTATTTAACTGACAAAAACATGTGCTTTAATTCAAAAACTTCATCCGTAACTTTAAAAATAGCAAGAACACTGAAATACAGTATACACATCATCTAGTTGGACCACATAATAGCACCTGTGGATATTCCATACAAGAAAAGGTATCAGTCAACCGAGACACATTCACTCTAAGGCAGATGGTTCTGCCCTATGTAACATGATAGAGCCTCCTCAGATTTTTATCCAAAAACTCTTAGACAAGTTATTGCTATATGCACACATTTTGGTGTTGTGCTGATTCACACAGGGTCATTCCTCATTTCTGGGCTATTACATGAAGTGACAACTGGGCAGATATGAATGAATCCATCATCACAGATAAAGGTAGGGAGAGAGAATGATTATACCATTTCAAAATTATGGCTGGCATTCAGTCAGAGATTGCAGTTAGAGATCTGTAACTGCTTAATATTCCATAAGACTTATTGTAAGACAACATGATCCCATCAACCAATGGCCATGGAGTTGTTAGCTGAGATTCACAGTACTCTGCTGAAGCCGAAAGCTTCCCATTGGCTGTCAGCAGAATGGAAGCCACCATTGACTGGAATTGTGATGGGTAGTTCATACATCTGCAAAGCTGTCAGGGTGCTACTAGTTCCTTTTTCAGACAATTATTCTCTGTCTTCACTTGTGAGGATGGAGTACAGTACACATGAACAGTGTAAAGTAGCTAATGGGACATTTATCTATCTGTGCTGTGATATTGGAAAATGCTCAAGTCACCCCTGCCTCACAGAACACCATCAGTGCCCCTGAAGATCCAGGAAGCCGCCAGAAATGACTGCTGGCCATGTGAATGTGCGGACTGCATTTTGTTGCCCCTCTTCCCTTCTTCTTCTATCTGTTGAGCCAAGAAATGCCCATCTCTAGAGAGCTGTTTGCTGGAATGGGAAGAAACATTTCTTGTCCACTCTCCTGATACTGGAGTAAAATGTCTCACTGAGATACACTGAGGTTCCTCCATCTGAAGGATGCTACTGTAGAAGGGAGGATGCTATGGTTGCAAATTGTACTTTATCTTCTATATAGGGATAGTTTTCATTGAGAAAAATCACAACATGATAGTGTGGCAGTTAAGTAACACCCCACCCACCCTATACACATACAGTTCCAGTTTGGATCAGAGGACTTTGCAGCTGCTTTTTGTAATCAATTAAAGATACACAAATGTGATCACATATTGAATTTATCCTTTCGTTTAGCCCTAAGCAACAGGCTTGGATGAGCATTGTAATTCACCGGGGGGAGTGAAGGTGAAAGGCATTAGAATTTGCTGCACAAGTAGTTCACCTTTTCTACTCCTCCTAACGTCCATTAATTAATTTTCCAAAAGCCTCAAGTCAATTCTCTCAGTGTGTATACAGTTCAGCTACCCAGAGTTTTTTTTTTGTTTTTTTTTTGCTTTTAAAAAAAATGAATTTGTATTTCCTTTCGGTTGTTCCACATAGCTAGCACATAAATGGGAAGAAGGGGGGATACTACCCAGGCTATTTAATGTAGGCAATATGGTAAACAGCACTTCAGGGAAGAGTTTCAGAAGTGCATTTAATTGCATTTTCCGCTTCTCCTAACAGGAAGGGATTAAACTAGAATGAAATGTAATGGAACCAGTTCCTCTCCATCTACTTGAAGAAAGATGGGAAGCTTATTGAATACTGTTTTGCTAATATGCTAGGAAAGGGCTAAGCCTTCCTAGAAGAAATAAACATCTAAGCCTATTACTTTAAAATTGACTTTTTCCCCAGATCTAAATTCGCAAATCCAAAACCTAGTTCATATGTCGTTTTAACTTCACAGCGAGAAGAAGTATTGCCTTACAGTTCTGATTCTCCTCAAATAAATAACCTTTGAAGTGGGAGTCATACTAATTACTGTACATTTGCAATGTCACCAAAGTTCATAATTCTTCCAGCTAGAAGTTGAATCTCAGCCCAAGAATTCTTCCCTCCACTCATGCACACATGTGAGCTCTGCTATCATGGAAGCAATGACAGTCAAGAAAACCAGAGGAACTTTCTGCTCCCATTTACCCTTTTTCCTCGAACTTGGGATGGTGCTACATTTGGAATGTTTAAGCCAACACACAAGAAGATCTTTGGAGATGAAATGTTCCTGTTAGTGAGAACATTGGGGAATTGGGAAACCAACATGTTCCGAATATCATAGAGACAAGAGAGACTTTCTCCATGCACTTGCCACAAAAGATGAGTTTCTAGGAATAGAAACAATGTAAAGGATGTTTTAAAATAGACTCACCACCATCTGTCAAGGTCAGATGCCAGCCAATGGATGGAAATACAGTTTATTGCATAAAGAACTCAAAAAAGCTCATGAAACAAAAACAGGAGCTTGCAACACTTAGACTTCAGTGTGAAAAAGACATTTAAACTGAAAAAACTCCAAAAAACCAAACCGGAGTATAATCCGGATTATCCAGAGATATAATCCGGATTAAAACAAACTGCTTAGATTCAACTCAAAATTGCAGAATAACTTGAAGAAGGCATAACAAACTGCGGACCAAATTCCCAAGGGTCCAAAATAAACAGAATCCCAACTGGGTTACAAAATAGAGTCTTAAGATTCAAAACAATGTCCCAAACCGGGCCAAACTTTGCCGCCAGAAACAGCACACACAAAGTAACGAAGGGCAAAGAGTTACTGCAGGGTCAGAGGCCAAGCCAGTGGCTAGTAACAGAGAGTAACTGCAGAACCAGGAGTCAAACTGAAATTGGGAACAGAGCGTTACTTCAGGGTCAGGAACAAAGCCAGCGGTCGGTAACGGAGAGTATTTGCAGAGTTGAGAATGAAGCCAAGCTGGAATAGGGAGCGAAGAGTAATGACAAAACGATGTCCAGTCCAAGGTCCAAGATGAGAAGTCGTCACAGCAAAGTCCTCATCAATGGGTTGACACAAGTAGGCAAAACGACGGAGGCGAACTAATGCAGACAGTAATCACAATGCAGTCTAAGGAAAACCCACACAGTTCCAGCCCCGTCGTAGGAGTAACCCAAGCCAGTCTTCAGGAACACGAACATGAAACCCAATGGCGCCCAACAACCACCTTGCCACACGCAAGGGCCCAATGGCCAAATGCCCTCAATTTATTTACAACTCGTCTTCAGAACTCGAGCCGGGCACCACCCTTCCCACAGGTTGCTCCCATTCCTCATCCGAGCTGGAACCGTCCTGCCGACGCCCAGACCTACCCGCAGCTCTGGAACTATCCCCACTCCTCCAATTAGACCACCTTGGGTCTGATCCTGAAGGACCCCATGTTTCCTCAGCGTCTCCATTACCAGTGAGCCCAGTCTCCCCATCACAACCCTCTGGAGTGCGTGTCCATTCCATGCCATCCTCTTCTGCCTGTACCACATCCCCAATGTCCATTTCAAGCCCATCCTCTCCTTCAAAACCCTCAAATGAATCCTCATCTGTTGATTCCTCAAATATCTCTCTAAGCCTCTTTCACTGTAACTCCTCAAATAAGTCTTGCTCCCGAGTCATCTTTCTTCTCTTCCTGCTACTATCAGTAGAATCGTTGACCCCAGAAGGCTCATTCACAACACCAGCAGCACATGTTTAAAAATGTTTATTGGTTGTCAAGAAATCCTGATAAGGAGGAATCTGGACTGATAATATAATCACCGCGGTTCTATGCAAAATTTGTATATTTGTGTTTTTGTGAGAAAATACTGTTTCATGTGCACACAAACATATATGTTTTCTGCACACAACCATGCAAACAATCCTGAAGCAAAAACAGTATTTCAAATCCTTGCAGTTTTTGAGTACTGAATATAGGAAGAAAACTATTAAAATTTGTCGTTGTTTACTTTGAGATGAAAGTGGTGAAGAATATCCTCCCTGTCATCGGTATTGTCACTACCACTACATCAGAGAACCTGGCTGGTTTTCTATTAGTGAATAGTCCAACTCACTTGATCATAGCCCACATTGTTGCCTTTACAGAGTTCAGAATTTTGTAAACTCCCCCCCCCCCCCCCAAGTAGCATTAATGTCATTTGACACTACCTTAGCTACCATGGCTTAATGATATGGCATTGTGGAAGCTGTAGTTTTACAAGTTCTTTAGCCTTCCCTGCTGAAGAGTACTGGTTCCTGACTAAACTGCTACCCCCAGGAGTCTACATTAATTCTACCGTGCAAATGCACCCTTAGGCAACATAGCACCCAAAACATAGTAGTTTTTATGTAGTTGTAAAGTGAGAGGAATCAGCAGAGACACATAAACTATTATCCTGTAGCTAAATGTACTGCAAGGATGTTATTTGGTGAGATTTCCTAAGGATCTTTCTATTCAAGGAAGTTTTCAGGTCAAAGCAAGAGGAATCCAAAGCAGTGTTGCTCCAGTGTCTGCAGAGGTTCAGGTCCAAACTGCAGATCCGAGTCCAACATGAACATGAACATGAACATGAAACAGGCAGCAGCAAGACTACAAGAAACTTTCCCAATACCCAGCACACGAACCCACATCAACACCTTGCCCTCTGCAAAGACCCCTCACCCCTAAACCCACTTTTATCTACAAACCATCATCAGAGGATGAACTGACCACCGCCCCATCACCATCTCCCACAGCTGCTCCCAGCTCTTCACGTGAATTCCTTTGACTCCTGTCAAGACTTAGATCCCCCAAGAATCAGTTGGATCCCCTGATTGCCAGTCTTCACTCCCAGAGAACCCCATAAAGGTATCACTAGTTGTTGGTGCCTCACAAATAGCTTGCACTTCTTTTATCTTAGTCCAATCCATGGTGTCTCCTTCTTCTCCTTCCCTCATTGACCCATCGTCCCCAGAGAATCTCTCAAATGACTCTTCATCTGTAGGTGCTGTATGTCCCGAATTCTCTTTCTCTGCTGCTCATCATCAGATTCCTGCTCCCGAGTAACCCTTTTTCCCCTTCTGGCACCCATACTACTGTCTGTAATGTTACTCACAGGCTCTACTACAACAACAGGAGTATCAAAAGGTTTCCATTCCAAACTTGTCAGAGAGGAGCTAGGAGTATTTTGAATCCCAGTCAAACTTTATTTTAGAAAATCAGTGGTTCAAGGCAATCACTTTTCCAGACTGAATACTATAGTTAAAATAATATATTGTTCTCAAAGGAGTGATCTTAAACAAGCACCTGGCAGCAAACCTCTAAAATGGCTTGAATCTTAGTTGATTAGTGCCAACTTGAACAGACTTGTTGAATCATGAATCGGCACATAGCTAAATCTTATTAATTCAGTGGATCTACTCTTGTTGGAACAATCAATAGCATTCAGACCACACGGGTATATTGACTAAACACACTCCACATATGCTAACAGACATCCTCCAAATACATAGACACTTCTCATGTGGGCTGCCAATGCACATACTTACACAGTGAGCACTATGGTATGAATAGCCAAGGTAGAGGCATTTCTTATTCTCACATGTATTGATGTCATAATGAACCTTTGAGGAGTTTAAAATTGGAAAGGATGCAATTCTTTTAGATTAACTTTTAATTTTGCAATTGAATCAAGATAAATTGGAGATTTCCAAAGCTTAGCATATGGAGAACCAAATGTAATTATTTTATTATTCACACTTTTATAAAATGCATACCAGAACTGCCTTCTTTACCTTGAAGGAACAATAGCTGCCTGGGGCCCCAATCCAGAATATGTTGCCAATTCAAAATGCAGTTCTCAAAACCAGCCCTTTCTAGATCACATGTATGACAGAAATATTACTTTGCAAGAAACAATATCCGAGGATGGGTGAACATAAATGTCTGCCCCTTCTGGATTTGGAGCATGACCCAGAAGTCATCACTTTCCCTCCCTTTCTATTATTTTATTTTCCTTTTTAAAAAATGTGATTGGAATAAAATAGCTGAACCCTTCTTATTATACTGTCATACCATGATTAAAAAGCTCCTGTGAAATAAAATTTTTACAAAGTGTTTTTATGCCTGACCAACCCTCTCTTTCTACTTGTCTTTTGTTTAGCTTTTTTAACAGGATCAGTATTGGGGGAATGGTGAAGGAGGGCTGGAGAAACACAGACCTTCAGTGCTGGGTTGCATAAGTATGTCTGTAGTAAACAATTCAATAAAACTAGAGTAGGGAATAGCAGGATACTCCTCAAGTTGATCCAACAGTGGCCATGTGTGCCTTCTTACAACAGACAAGGTAAACAGCATCTGCCTCTGGATTTTTCCCTACTGCGTGTGTGTAACAGCGACAGAAAGGGACAAGGGGAAACAAGATAAGACTCACCAGAAAGTTAAATGTTGCTAATCCAAATTGCACAAAATTAGAAATAATTAGAAAAATGGCCGCTAGTAACAAATAAAGCATCCCTGGATGCATTTTGGAAGAAGCTTTGAAATGGCCTCTAAAAACTTATAAATGTTTGTTTACTCACGCAATGTTACCTGAAATGGTAGTTTCATTTCACATTAGCATATCTTTAGTTCTGAAGAAAATACACAGTGAAGTTGATTTTGGAGGGAAAGGTATATTCTTTTTTATGTTTTTGGCTGGATTCTTATTCTTTCAGTGTTATTTTTGTCTCTGTTAAGGAGCCTCCATTGGCTCAGTGTGTTAAAGCGCTGAGCTGCTGAACTTGCAGACCAAAAAGTCCCAGGTTCAAATCTGGGGAGCAGAGTGAGTGTCCACTGTTAGCTCCAGCTTCTGCCAACCTAGCAGTCCGAAAACATGCAAATGTGAGTAGATCGATAGGTACCACTCCAGTGGGAAGGTAATGGCGTTCCATGCAGTCATGCTGGCCACATGACCTTGGAGGTGTCTACAGACAACGGCGACTCTTTGGCTTAGAAATGGAGATGAGCACCAACCCCCAGAGTCGGACATGACTGGACTTAACGTCAGGGGAGACCTTTACCTTTACCAAAGTTAAAGAAATAATGCCTTGGTTAACTGAGGTATACCTGTATATTTGTGAGGCAAGCTGAGTAATGATGTTTGCCTCACAGATCAGCATTAGTGCATCCTGCAACAATGTGAAAATGTGAGAAATACTGTTATTTCTGCTGTCCCCTTAGGTGATCATGCTTTAGACTATTTTCTTTAAATTCCCCATGCTCTCTTGCTACCCATATTCTTTCAGAAAGTTTTGCTTTGGGAAATTATGGCTTCAGCAAATGGGAGAATCGGAGGTCGTAACAGTATTCTTCAAAACACCTTACCTTGGAATTAGAAGAGGGACATAAAACATTTCTCCTGAGGCAAGCAAAGTCACAGTCATGAAATACTTATCTTGCTAGGCTCGTAAGTTAGCAAACACTTTTCATTCTCTCCTCCCTCCCCCCAAAGACAATACAGCACCAGTGATTAATGTCCAGGGAATACTAAATCCTCTGTAGGACAGTAATTTTATCAGGACTAATGTCACAAAGTAGGGAACAAAATTTTGAACTCTTCAGACCTCTTCATCAGTTTGGATGTTAAGCAAATCAGAGAAGGGGAGTGCATTTTTTTACAATGCCTCTGTCCATTGTGGCTATTCCATGAAAACAGAAAGCGGGAGATATTTAGGAGTTGGCCTTTTGCTGAGTGAAATCTTGACCTTATCACCTTCCAGAGTCGGCATTGATCATTCTGTAGAAGGAATCAGGCTTCAGCCCAAGAACCAAGTATATAGCTCTGATCAGTCCTCTTGAATCAGCAGCTTTTCATGGTCTTTGTACAGCAGGACTGCATCATAATGGCAACCTTTAACAATTTGGGCTATGTTTGAAGCATAATATCTCCCATTAAGGGCTCTCCAGTAGGACATCTACCAAAAGGTCACAAAGAGCAGTGCAATGAGTCCCCATAGCTCCCTTCTAATAAAGGGTTTTAACAGCTTGAAAATGTCATCTTTCAGGAATTATGGCTCCTAGAGCCACCCAGTCAGCATGGTCACTGGGAGTTGTAGTTCACAAAAGGAACATTTCCAAACTCTGGTTTCAAGACCAGGAATGACAAAACATTATGGATGCACTTAGTCATCCAAAAACCACATCAGTTACTAAGTGCAACTCCACATATAATATAAAATCAGAACAGCAGTAGTGTCAGTTAACATTCACCACATTGGCTACCAATAAATGTCCGAGCCCAATTCAAGGTGCAGGTTATCACCTATAAAGCCTTAAACGGTTCAGGTCTGTTGCCAGGTGAGAGTATAGAGTAGCGTAGCGGAACCAGTATTGTCCAGTTAACACCATGTGCAAAGAAAATCAGACCAGGCAGAGGAATTGGAATGAACAAAGGAACTTTACTCTTGCTTGTAGAGTTGAAATACAAAACAGTTCTGCAATCATACAATGTCCATGTAGTTGCATAAGATAAATAACCTAATCAATCAGCATCAATATATACATAGCATAGCATATTAATCAGCTACTTAACCGTAGCCATTAGAGAGCCTTCTCCATTTCTGTATGCTCTCTCTAGCAAGCTCAAATTCCAACTGTCATTCTGAGCCACCTGCTCTCAAAACGATACATTGTTTGAGGCCTCTGCAGAGCTGAGCTCCTCTGCAGAGTTCCCTTTGCAAAACAACTTTTGCAAAGGTTTTCTATCAAGGGATTTCTTTCACACACACATATACATATTTGCAAATTGGCGTAATAAGGTCTTGCTTATCTCCGTGACCACCTCCTCCCCTATGAACCCACGCGAGCCTTAAGATCCTCCGGGGAGGCCCTTCTCTCGCTCCTACCTCCGTCTCAAGGTTGGTGGGGATGAGGGAGAGGGCCTTCTCGGTGGTTGCCCCTCGGCTCTGGAACTCTCTCCCCAGGGAGATCAGACGGGCACCTTTGTTGTCCACATTCCGTAAGGACCTAAAAACATGGATGTTCCAATGTGCTTTTGAGTGAGCAATCCCGCCAGATACACAGCTTGTTTACAATGTCTTATTGCACTTTATCACTACTCCTCATTTTTATAGGCCGTCAGTGTTTTAATAAGACCGTTCCTTCGCCCTTTCCTGATCACCTTTATACTATTTATGAGCTCTATCCAGAGTTCTGCATGTTTCTCTCTCTGGACATGTATTTCATGTCTAGGTTTTTAAAGCATTTGATGTGTTTTATGTTGTTTTATATTTATTTTGTCATATTGTTTTAGTTCATGGATTGTGTTTTAACCTATGTTGATGTTTGGCTCGTCCCCATGTAAGCCGCCCCGAGTCCCTTCGAGGAGATGGAGACGGGATATAAAAATAAAGTTGTTGTTGTTGTTGTTATTATTATTATTATTATTATTATTATTATTATTATTATTATTATTATTATTTAAGTCAGGTCCACAATGACAGTTTCTAAAAGTTTTTTTGTTTATTTCTCCTATAGACAAAGGTTTGAATATTGTAGAAAAAGTAGCCTACAGCTCAACCTGGGTGTCTCAAAGTATTGACAGTTTCCTATTCTTTGTCTTGATTTTACCAGCATATTTATGGGTTTGCATCTAGTCCTCTTTTGAAATATATAGAATTTATCTCCATCCCTCCTTTGCATGCTTTCTCGACCCATCTCCACTGATCATGTGTCACATCCTATTTCATGCAACATTTCAGAAATTGATTTTCACCCATTTCTTCTGAGTCTTTCATTTTTTAAAAAAAAGTCAGAAGTTACAGTCAAAGTGCTAAAGTGCTTTAGCAATATTATACTAGTTAAACATCAGGCTCCTTTTAGTGTTACCATTCTTCTTCCCCTTCACTTGATTTCTGCTCTGTCTGTGTTACTTTGTGGCCATCTTTATTGAGTCAAAGACTGTAGAAATGCACAAGGCAGCAGCGATTGTGAAAACCATCCTGGGGCTGATTCAGCTTGTGGCTTGGCCCAGGGATAACCGGTCAGTGTAGATCGGCCCTGAGATTTTCTCCCATTTCAAGGAACCTCTTATAGGTTTTTTGAACCAATCATTTACTGAGGTATCATTTTTAGTAAAAACACAGGAGCATAATTCAACTGAGCACATAGAGAATAATTCAGACTCTACTTCTTGTCTGTTCAGTCTGTGAATCAGTTCACTGAATCAAATGCAGAGACCTAAGGCCAAAGTGGCCATTATTTTAAAGGCATAACCATCTTTTCTTAAAAATCTAAAGTAAATGAAAAGACTCAGTTCAGTTGGGACTCTAATGGCCAAGACCTTTAATTTTGCTTTCTTCACTGCAGTCCAAATAGAGATTGGGCCGCAACATCTATATTTTATATACCTTTAAAATGTCATCTGATTATGTAGTGATCACTTTTTGGTGACATAAATTGAAAGTAATCCAGATTGGACTGAAAGGAAAAAAAGCTAGCGGGGATTCAAAACCAGGTTTTCTGACCCAGTTCAGATGTAATGGAAATCATGATTTCTTACAACATGAACTAAGTGCATCAAGACTTGGAGTATAATGGAAATCACCCTTTCTTATAATACGAACGAACTACATCATAATCACATCTCCCCATTTCTTCCTTGAGCTTGTGTGTGTGTTTGAAAGGTTCTACTACACATTTTCAATTATCCACATTTCCTCATGAAGCATAAACTCAAAAAAGCAGTTTGACCACATTGTGATTAGCGAGGAAGAGGGGTGGACCTTTATCCCTATGTAACCTAGATGCCAACCTGAAGACTTGAATTTGTTCAACTAGTTAAGTTAATAATTTAATTTCTTGTTAATTTGTAGATTTCACCATAATAATGGGTGGATCATTATTTCTGTTTTGCTCCATTATCCTCCCCCCCCCCCCCCCACTATACAAAAGTAAAGCATTGGATGAAGATTGCAAGACCTTCCCCACTATCTGAGTACAATAGGAGTTACATCTGAATAGACATGACTGTGGGCATATGTGTCTTCAAGTTGCCTGTCAATTTATGGCAATCCCACAAATTTCATAGGACTCCCATGGGCAAGGAATGCTCAGAGGTGGTTTTGCCAGTTCCTTCCTCTGAAGTAGTAGTAGTCGCTGTCATCATTGATGGACTCCCACCTAAGATGTTTGACTCTGCATAGCTTCCCAGATCAGACAGAATCTGGTGCCTTTCGAGTACTTAGGCCATTACATACATAACTAGGTGTTGGTAATTGGTGTTTTGTTTAATGTACACTATCCATATCTCTTGAGAGATATTGAGGTTTATTCCCAAGTAATTATGCAGCCTTAGCTGAATTGTTTCTCTCCTCTTCTGGAGAAGTGCAAGTCTGATGAGTAGGGTTTTTTGAACAGCTGAAAAGAACCAAGCTTTTAAAATAAAGAGATATTTCTGAGAAAGCTGAAAGGTGGAACTATACTGCCATCTAGTGAGTAATCCCCAACCTTGCAAGAAAAGTCTGTCATGGACCAATAGAATTTCTCATCTTTGCCTGGTTGCCTTTTTGTTTAATTCAAGGCAATAGTGAAGATGATGGTGCTGCAACGTTTTGCTTGGTTCAATTTACTTTCTGTGAAAATATTTGGCTACAAAAAGTATACCCAAGGTCATATTGCTATTGAATTTAAAATATCAATATGCAAGGCAACCAGAGGAAATGCCTGTTACAGTAGAGTCTCACTTATCCAACATAAAAGGGCCAGCAGAATGTTGGATAAGCGAATATGTTGGATAATAAGGAGGGATTAAGGAAAAACCTATTAAACATCAAAATAGGTTATGCTTTTACAAATTAAGCATCAAAACATCATGTTATACAACAAATTTGACAGAAAAAGTAGTTCAATACGCAGTACTGCTATGTAGTAATTACTGTATTTACGAATTTAGCACCAAAGTATCATGATGTAGTGAAAACATTGACTACAAAAATGCATTGGATAATCCAGAACGTTGGATAAGTGAGTGTTGGATAAGTGAGACTCTACTATATGTCATAAGGAGCCCCTGTGGCAAAGTGTGTTAAAGCACTGAGCTGCTGAACTTGCAGACGAAAGGTCCCAGGTTGAAATCCCGGGATCGGCGTGAGCGGCCTCTGTTAGCTCCAGCTTCTGCCAACCGAGCAGTTCAAAAACATGCAAATGTGAGTAGACCGGCAGGAAGGTAGTGGCGCTTCACGCAGTCATGCCGGCCACATGACCTTGGAGGTGTCTGTGGACAACGCCACTCTTTGGCTTAGAAATGGAGATGAGCACCAACCCCCAGAGTCAGACATGACTGGACTTAACGTCAGGGGAAACCTTTACCTTTTTACTGTATGTCATTTCCTTCTTTCATTGGTTTGTTTTTGTTTTTTGTTTTGGTCATGAATCCTTAGTCAAAAAGGTAAAACCTTTTTTTAAAAAAAAAAAATTTCTTGGCTATGCTTTGTGCAGTTGTGAAAATTTATTATATGATTCTGGATAGTTAACACAGATAGTGTTGGTTGTTCTAGAGAGGAAGTGAACTGAAAAAGTCAGAACTCAAAGAATGGGTTTATCTCTGATATTTTAAATCATAGAATCATAGAGTTGGAAATGACCCTGTGGGCTATCTAGTCCAACCCCTTGCCAAGAAGCAGGAAAATCACATTCAAAGCACTCCCCGACAGGTGGCCATCCAGTCTGTTTAAAAGCCTCCAAAGAAGAAGCTTCCACCACACTCCGGGGCAGAGAGTTCCACTGCTTAACAGCTCTCACAGTGAGGAAGTTCTTCCAAATGTTTAGGTGGAATCTCCTGTAGTTTGAAGCCATTGTTCCGTGTCCTAGTCTGCAGTGCAGCAGAAAACAAGCTTGCTCCCTCCTCCCTATGACTTCCCCTCACATATTTGTACATGGCTATCATGTCTCCTTTTAGCCTTCTCTTCTGCAGGCTAAACACGCCCAGCTCTTTAAGCCGCTCCTCATAGGGCTTGTTCTCCAGACCCTTGATCATTTTAGTCACCCTCCTCTGGACACTTTCCAGCTTGTCAATGTCTCCTTTCAATTGCGGTGCCCAGAATTGGACACAGTATTCCAGGTGTGGTCTGACCAAGACAGAATAGAAGGGTAGCATGACTTCCCTGGATCTAGACACTAGACTCCTATTTATGCAGGCCAAAATCCCATTGGCTTTTTTTTGCCGCCGCATCACATTGTAGGCTCACGTTCATCTTCCTGTCCATGAGGACTCCAAGATCTTTTTCACATGTACTGCTGTCGAACCAGGCATCCCCCATTCTGTATCTTTGCATTTCATTTTTCCTGCCTAAGTGTTGAACTTCATTTTGTTAGTTTCAGCCCATCTCTCTAATCTGTTAAGATCATTTTTAATTCTGCTCCTGTCTTCTGGAGTATTAGCTATTCCTCCCAGTTTGGTGTCATCTGCAAACTTGATAATCATGCCTTCTAACCCTTCATCTAAGTCATTCATAAAGGTGTTGAACAGAACCGGGCCCAGGACAGAACCCTGCTTATGGCAATCAACTCGTCACTTCTTTCCAGGATTAAGAGAAGCATTGGTGAGCATTCTTTCGCCCTTAAATGAAAACCATGCTTAAACTGGTTCATACCCAATTTAAGGATATTTATCCCAGAATTGAACTGTTTTACCATGCAATACTACATATGTTTATTCAGAAGTGTGCTCCATTGTAGTCAATAGGCTTTACTCCTGGGTAAGTGATGATAATTTCCAGTCTTAACTTGTAAGCTTTATTTTTAACATTTCTATCAGTGAGATTAATATATCATTATGCAGCACTCAAATAATAGAATCATAAAGTTTCTAGGTGTGGTCTGACCAAGGCAGAATAGAGGGGTAGCATGACTTCCCTGGATCTAGACACTATGCTCCTATTTAGGCAGGCCAAAATCCCATTGGCTTTTTTAGCCTGACATACAGAAAATGATCAAAGCACCCTCAGCAGATGGCCATCTAGCTTCTGTTTCAATGCCAGCTGCTTACACATAAATGCATGTTGTTGCTGCTGCTGCTGCTGCTGCTGCTTTTCTGTGCCTTCACATTGTTTCCAACTTATAGCAGCTCTAAGACAAACCTGTCTCAGGATGTTCTTGGAAAGATTTGATCAACAACGGTTGTTTTCACCTCCCTCTGAGGATGGGAGAATGTGACTTGCCCAAGGTCCCCAGAGAGTTTCAATGGGTTTCAATTGCCAAATGAAGATTCAAACCCTGGTTTCCAAAATTGTAGTCCAACATTCAGATCACTACTATTGGTTGTGCATATAATAATATTTAGATTTACATTTTTAATTTTTGAAAATTACATCAGGTAGAAGTGTTGTTTAATTTGTAACACAAATTAACATTACAAGTGGATCAAATTCATATTCTGAGCCAGATAAACTCAGACATTTTCAACATCACTATGTTATAGTCATGATCTAGGAGAAAAGGAAATACACTCTAGTACATAAGGATCTGCAAAATCCAGGACTTATATTTTTTGAGTCTAAACTAATGATACGGATTATATTTCTACACCTGGATATAACATGTGGTATCACAGGGAGCTAGGATGTTAAAGGTTAAGTGCAGCTTATATCTTTCTTTTTTTAAAGTTTGCCCTTTCTTTACACTCGGACCCCAAGGTTCCTTCCTGTCTCCCTTGTTTCCTGAAGAGGGAGCAGTTATGTGTTGGCCTTTGTTTCAACTTTCCTAATATCCTGTAGTAGGGTTTGCTCTTTTGCCGATTTCACAGGCATGTTCCTTCTATAAGAAGTAAACCACAACGGGTAGTCTCCAGACTTCAGTCTAAGATATCTAGCTATACTCCCTCCAATCTGCGCCTTTCTTCTGCCAGGAAGAGAGACTTTTGATCTGACTCAAATATTCCTTCCTGAAATGACCTTTTCCACCATGTGAGAGAAAGAGCAATGGCCACTTAACACCAACTAGAATACGTTGCAATCTTGTAAATCTTGTAAGTAGTACATTTGGGAGTAAGACACTTTGTTTGACTGTGGTGTGATGTTGTGTGTAATGTTTAGTAATGAAAATGAATTTATTGTTTTAGGTAAAGCAATGTGATCTGATCTCGATAGATGCTATACTATTTCTCATCTTGTGTTTCTGCACTGAGGTTCTTAAGTAAACTACCGAACAGGGAATTAAGACTGGATCTATACTGCCCGATATCCCAGGATCTGATCCCAGATTATCTAGTGGTGTAGACTCGTATAATTTAGTTCAAAGCAGATAATCTGAGATCAGATCCTGGGATAGCGGGCAGTGTAGATCCAGCCTAAGTGACTGAGAGGCTGGAGGCTGACGAAAGGATGACTTGGTGATCCAATTTAATCTTTTCATGCAGTGCAATAATGAGTCCTATGCTTCATTCAATAAGATGCTAATTTATTGGTATACTTGAATTCTAGTGATAACACTGGCTATACCAAAAGCTTGAATTGAATTACATAGGCTGGAGCTACACTGCCATATAATCCAGTTCAAAGCAAATAATCTGGATTTTATATGACAGTGTAGAACCAGCTATTCTGGAACACCAGATAAAGGAAAGACTTTTTTTGAAGTGGGCTCACTATATCACATGTGGGTTTATTGAACATTACCCACAGAGCTTGGAAACATTAATTTCTAAACTACTGTATAGCTTCCAGGTGCTTCCAGTCAACATATGTTTAGAGGATTCTGGGCATTATTGTCCTAAATTCCAATTTCTGATTAACTTATCAACTTGTTCTTTGCATTACGGTAAAGAAAATGAAGTATTGCAACTTTGCGTCATTCTTATGGGTGAATCTAGGTCACACTATGAAAACATCCCTGATATGTTGCTTGCTAGAAATGCAACATTGCTTTTCACTAAAAAGTTAAAACCATCTTAAGCCTTAGAGTTATCATATGTACATGGGTCAAGTATAAGTCATGTTTGGGGGCTAAAATTATGGATTTTGTTTTGACCTGTGGATTGGTCAAAAGTCATTTCACAGAGAAGGGAGAGCACCATTTCTCCTTCAGCAGGTCAGCTGTCACTGGCCACCACTGTCACTGCCATTTTCCCACCACAGATATTCTATGGCTGGATCTACCATATAATGCAGTTTCAGAATGCAAATTAATTACAGCAAACTATATTATATGGTAGTGTAGATTCATATAATCCTGTTCAATGCATTTAGTCCAATGCACAGGGGCAGCTCCAGCTATACACAAACTACGCAGGGTGCTGAAAGCGCAATCCTCTAAGGGGCACCAACTTGTGCCTGAGGGGGTGCCTTGGTGGGAAGAGCTGACAGAGCCTGGAAGGGTGCAGCGCCCGCCTCCCTCTCTCCCTGGCTCCCCACCCTCTTTGAGCTTGCCCCTTTAACGATGTGCTTTGCGCTTGCCCCTTTAACTGAGCCGGGGAGAAGGGCTGCGTGGGCTGGTGAGCGCATGCACCGCCACTTCCAACAAGGCTGCCTCCCGCCGGGTGAAGCAGCTGGCGAGCGTGCACCGCTGCTTCCGGCAAGGTCTCTTGGAAACTAGGCAAGTGGGGTTTATAGATATGTGGAAGGTCCAGGGTGGGAGAAAGAAAGAACTCTTGTCTGTTGGAGGCAGGTATGAAGGTTTCAATTGCCCACCTTGATTAGCATTGAATAGCCTTTCAGCTTCAAAGCTTGGCTGCTTCCTGCCTGGGGGAATCCTTTGTTGGGATGATTTATTACTATTATTATTATTAGGCCTTGCTCCTGGGAAGGTTCCTCTGCCGTGGCTCCCTATCTATCTACCTTGCCACATATTCTCCACATTGTGTGTATGTGTATAAGATATAAATAAATATAAGATATAAATATATATATACACACACACATATGCAGGGACCATATGATATATATATATATATATATATATATATATATATATATATAGTATATATTCTATTCACCTCTACCTTCTACCTATTATTTTTCAGTGATTGGTTGGGGGGGGGCACCAAAAATACTGCTTGCTTACACTTGAAAATTACCTACGGCCGGCCCTGCCAATGCATTATATGGTAGTATAGATCCAGCCCAAAATATTTTACCACTCTACTGAGAAAAGGTAAAAGTTTAGACACAGTATTAACTTCTCAAAAAACAAACCTCCCCCTTCTCTGAGTATAGCCATGAAAAACTAGAACTTAGTCCATCCAAGGAGAATCAAAAGAAGCACTGACCCCCAGATCAGAAGGACCTTAAGCCCTTCATATAAGCCAAATGAATTGGTGGTTGTGCTCTATATAAAACAGTTTCTGATGTTTAGATAGATAGATTGATTGATTGATTGATGCGATTGTGTATGTTAGGACTGTAGGCTTTGAGAAGCATAAACATGACCTCCTCCTCCTCCTCCTTCTTCCTCCTCTTTCTCCTCTTCTTTTTAAAAAGCAACTTATCTGAAAAGGGAGGTATCATTCTAGATGTAAAGAGAGGATCAAAAGAATGTATGGCAATACATGAGACTGGAACAAACAGCTATCAATGGGTTCTGCTTATATAACTGAGTGTGCTCTTGAGATTATGAGAGGAAGAGAGACTACTCTATGAAATACTGTTTCCTCCCTTCCTACACATATATCTTTGCAGGAGTTTGTTGTACACATACATCACTAGAGCAAATACTATTTCATTAAGCAGCTTATTACTTTAATATTTCATCTTCTTCCTAACTCTTTCTCAAATATTAAGTAACCTCACACATTCCAAAAGAAGTACAAAACATTGAGTCAGATTTATAACCCATTCTGAAACAGTCTTTAAAAAAATGGGGGGATAAGCAACAAAGAGTCAGGGAAATAAGAATATACACTTTGTAGAAGAGTGGGTGCTGTTTAAAAGAGCTCACACTAAATTTTATCCAGAATTGGTTAATTTTATTTTTTAGTTCAAAATCTTTGGAAATGTCTCTTCTAACTGTTGGATGTTTCCATCTCAATGAAATAGTCTCCAGTACTTCAATTTGGGGGCAAGGTTCTGGAGCATGTGATGGTCTCCTAGCCCCAGGTCATCTCAATCCATTTCAGTCTGGCTTCAGGATTGATCATGAGATAAGGATTGCTTTAGTCACTTTGGTGGATTCAAAAAACCAAATACAAGGAGTGTATCCCTTTGGATTGATCTCTCAGAAGCATTCAATATCTTCTGTGTCATCTACTAGGATGGGATTTAGAGGCACTATTTTGCAGTGGTTCCATTTCTTCTTGGAGAGTGAAAACCAGGTTGTCCTGGCAGGGACTTCTCTTTGACTTTGTTGGCTATGTTTTGTCTTCCTTGCTATTTATATACACATGAAGGTTGTCTGGAGTTTTGAAGTCAGGTCTCATCAGTATGCTAATGATATGGAACATTATTGTTCATTTCCACCTAATTCCAAGGTAGCATTTCTGTGTGAAACTATTTCTTACTGGTTGAGAGGAAAGAAACTTAAGTTTAATCTGGACAAATAAGAGATAGTCCTGGTCGGTTGTAAGGCAGCTCAAAAGATTAGGGATTCACCCTGTGTTTGGATGGGGATACATTAAATCTGAAGATGGAGGTTTACAGTTTCTATATGCTTCTAGACTGAGGCTCCGGTTGCATGCTCAAGAGTGCATTTGCACAGTTAAAGCTAGTGTGCCAGATATATCCATCCAAGAGACATATGGCTTGGCTATGGTGACACATACTTTATTACATTCTGATTAGATTTCTGTAATGCACTCTTTGTGGGACTACTTTGAAGAGTGTTCAGAATCTTTAGCTGGTCCAAAGAGTTGCAGCTAGATTATTAATGGGTGCTGGTTACGGGGAGGACCTTACTACTCTGTTGTAACATCTGATCTGGCAGTCCATCTGTTACTAGCTGTTATTCAAACTGCTGCTTTTGACCTGTAAAGCCCTGCATTTGGCTCAGGCTATTTGAAGGATCGTATCTTCCAATATCAGCCAGCCCCGTGAGAAGTCCCTCCCAAAAACTATGCCCCCAAGGAGGCACCAGGACTGAGCCAAACTGGACTGGACTGCCCTCCTCACCCATGCTGCCACCGGCTCCAAGGGCCACCTCCAGCCCAGGCAGCTCAAGGAGACAATAAAGCAAACCTGCCTTTGTTGCCGAGGGTCTTGAATTACTATTACAGGGTTTAATTACTCTTTGAAGTCACAGCAATATCTGAAAGGACAAGTGGCTTACACATTCAGCAGCCAATACTGTATCTGAAGTAATAACCAGGGAACTAGTGGCAATTTGGAATTTATCTTCTTTTGAGCTGGTCGCTGATATCCAGACTTATGGGCTCAATCAAAGAAAAGGGGAAGGGGAAACACATAGAACTGTAGAAAATGTTGTTTTTAAAAACGTGAGGACCTGCAAATGTCTCTTTTCATTTACATGGTAATTTTTTCACACTGTCATGATAGGAGCAGTGTGTGGGGTTTGAGCCTTCTCATTTTTTCATGCAAATAATAGATGCTAAAGACACTCTGCTTCATATGGGATTTGAACATTCTCCCCTGTTGAATCCTCTGAGCCAAATGCAGAGCTTGCACTAATTAGTGGCATCAGCTTCCATATGCGCCCTGATCCTAAGTATATTTGTTGAGACTTTTTGTACCCCAGAAATGGATATAAAGAATGTTTTCAGATGTTTTCATAACTGATGAGAAAAATTGTCTCTTCAGTGAAAAAAATCCATCTACTGTCAATTTTAAAGGGGATTTTTTTTAGCATAAACCATCTACAACAGCAATACAAAAAATGAGAGCAGCTTGTATTTTTCTCTAAATAATTTTGTGTAATAATTCGGCATAAAGGCACTGGACTGGAGCTTGCACAGGACAATTGTTGCAGATTTTCACGAGAATTAGGTTGGTACCTGTACAAACTGAGCAGGTTCTTGGCTTAATTTCAAAAGTTCTTTTCAAATGGGTTGAGTAATTTATGAATACATTACAATAATTTTATGGAATGGATAAAATTAAATTTAGGATAATGTAGAAGTAATAGAATTGACAGTGCTGTATTTTTATAATGCTATATAAGTAAGGGGAGGGTTGGGATATAGATCTGGGAACAGAAGGTGAGATAAAACATTTGCATTATGTTTCAAATGTTTATATCAAAGTATTTAATAATCATTTAAAAAGTAAAAAAGGAAAAAAATAGTTCAGAAAACTTGAAAACTGCTGCACATGTTGAAAGGCACGATATGCATTTTGAAATACTATTACTAATCCAGGTGTAGTCAGTTTCTTCATCTCTTCTCATTCAAACAAGGTACCTTTTTACCTGATATTAGATCAGTTTATCAATCTTAGCTCAAAGTTCTGACAGCTTTATGGGTTTAAGCTTAGACAGTGAAGAAATGCTTTTCTGCAACTAGTATCTGCTTCACAAAATCTGTCAACAATTTTCAATGACTCTGCTGGCAAAGATCTACCAGAATAATAACACAAAAGAGAAGGAAGTAAGGAAAAAGTTGAGTTACACCACATTTAAAGCTTCTTCAGCACAGGGTGAAAATCTGCAACAATGCTGGCACAAAGTCCGACCAAGACAAAGAGTAGTCCTCGTTAATTCTTAACATTTCCTGGACTGGGATTCATGGACATTTTGAGACACTTCTGAATGAAGTAGAAATAAGTTTGTCACCTCATATGATGATAGTTTGTCACCTCATATTACCCACTTCCTATCCCAGTATAGTTCCATGCATCCCATAGTTTCATTTCACAGTTAGGGATCTGGAATTACTTGTGCCAGAGATCTTTCCCATAATCTCATCCTGCCATTTAATGGAGCATTACTTACATGCCTACAGTCTATGCATTGGGATAGGTCCTTATTCCCTACCTGTCATCAATCAAGAACCATTCTGGGAAGAACCATCCGATTCTGACAGGATGCTGTTATTACTGCCTGAACGTGTGCAACAACCCTGCCACCTACCTTTGGCTTGTCACACTCACTTTGGTGGTCCAGTACAATACAGTCCTTTCCCACTCTCTGTAATGTTAGTGTCTCTAAATTTCTTTCTTGTATTGCTTCTGAAAAAACAGACACACAAGTACTATGACTTAGCAGAGAAAATGCCTCTTGCCTACTTTTGCAGTGTTATATAGCACTATAGTCTTGATTTTTTACATGGGAAAAATCGTTCTTACAGTTCTGAATTCCTAATAAATATCCATGCTTATAGGTGCAAATGCCTAAATACTCAGAAGGCACCAAATCCTGTCTGAATCTCAGAGGTTAAGCAGGGTCAGGCTATATTCAGAGGAAAGCAATGGCAAACCGTATCTAAGTATTTCTTGACTTGGAAAACACTGGGACATGTGTGGGCTCTCTCAAGATATGTAGACTATCTTAGAGGCTGGGATACTTGGCATAATATATGTAAGAAGTTAAGAGAGGAACACAAACCCTGTTATCTCCAATGGGATGGAAATATAATGTGTTGAATAAGATATCTCTGTATAAAAGGCATTTGAATAGGCATAAACATTTGCCAATGGGAAGAGGACATACAGAAAAGAGTTATGCTAAAAGAATAGGATAGTATACAGTGTTCCCTCAGAACTTAGTGGTTCACTTTTCGTGGACTCGCTGTTTTGCTATTTTTTAATAAACACTAAAATAATGTTATAAATAATAAAAAATATTATTCAAAGTGGCGGTGGTCTCAGTCGGGTGCAGGCGGCGGGGTGGAGAAGGAGCCCAAATGGCAGCGGGAGGACAAGGAGGCAGCACGATGTTCCCCTGCCTCTTTCTTCCCTTCGTCCCTCCCTGCCTCTTTCTACTTCCTTCCTAAGGAGAAGCCTAGTGTCCCTACTTAGTGGATTTTCACTTATCGCAGGTGGTCCTGGAACGTAACCCTCGATAAGCAAGTGAACACTGTAGTTATATTTGGCATTATAGCTTTTCAGAGAAATATTACATATGCCAACTAGAAAGGTTTTGAAGCCTAGATGTTGGTTTGCAACTCTCATCCTTCATTCTTGGCTATATTGGCTAGGGATGATGTACACCATATTCCTGTTTTATATTTTCCACTTGCCAACTGTACCTTAGCTTAGTCATAAAATGATATGATGGAACCGTTGTCATAGTCTCACACATCCTGGTGAAATTTAGATTGGCCTTGGATATTCCCTTTCAGGGGAATGTTTGACTAATTAAGACTTTTCTGTTCTGAGAAATTTATGGAAGTTGGGGGTGGGGGGCTTTTTGGAAGTCATCACCATGGGTCCCAAGTGTTCTTTATGATGTTGTCAAGCCCAATCAGCTCCTTGGTTTCCTGAAGATCTAGGAACCATGAAATACAATGATTAGAATGTAGATAAGCAAACCTCTCAATAAATGTAGTGAAATGTGTGTTTGGGAACATACTGTTATGCCTGCTGCATGGTGATGTTGATGGAGGAAAAGCAGTCAGTTATCCACCTCTGTTGCAAAATTGAAGAGCCATCTGCAAAGCTTTCCCCAATGTTTGGGAACATATTTGGAGAAGCTTCTGTCTAGCTGACCTTAATCAATCTTTGTGATCCTTTAAGCTAAAATAGGGAATTCTGATCTCGGGTGGTTACCCTGGACTCTGTGTTTCTGCCCTTGTGGAATCCTGCCATATCTTTATATGCTTAAATATAATCCTGCAAAGCTAGGAGCAGCACAAACATTTTGCCCCTAGCAGCCATCCAATTTAGTCAGAGTCTCAGTGGTCTCATCTCCTCTTTCCTTTCCTTGTGTCTCCTTCCCTTTCCATAACTGGCTTTCTTTATTTGTAGCACTGCCTACTGCCATGTGTGAAATCCAGTAACTGGTCCCAGTTAGAACAGTTTTTCATCCTTTACAGCATCATTTAAATATTTTTGAAATAATTATTATAAGAAAAGCTGTATTAGCAGAAAAATGATATCAAATGCAAAACAATTATTATCTTTATGTATATATTCCTCCAGGGTGCACAGGCTAGCATACTCCTTTTCCTAAGTTTACCCTTACAATGAGTAGGGTAAATGGGGAAAATTTGAGACAGAAAGAGTGGTTGGCTCAGGGGCACCGCATGGGGTTCATGGCTCATTGGAGATCTTACCCATCCAGTCTACCCACTCAATGAGGAGAGTTGCCTAAATGCTGATCTAGTCATATGAAAGGCTATTTAGCAGAATTGAATACAATATAACCCTCTTATTCATTGACTCAGTATCCATGGTTTCACTTATCCATGCTTTAAAAAATATCCTCAACGACTCCCTGAATGTGTTTGTGGGCCAGTCTAGGCATTTCTATTTTATGCAGTTCTATGGTATGCTTCTGGCCCATGTATAGTCAGGTATTCAGGTGCTCATGGTGGGAAGAGGGGTCTTGGATGGATAAAGGGATCAGTACAGTAATCATTGTGAAACTGAATGTAAGTACCACATTTTCATAACAGTGCTCTTCATGACCTATTATGTTGAATCAATCCCACTAAATTAAAGAAGTCTTTCTCCCAAGTAAAGTGTGCGTAAAATGATGACCAGAAACTTGTATGGGAACTGCATCTTTGTAAGTGGACCTGCATAGGATTGGGAATTGCAAATATGTGCTATGTCTATATTCTATCACTTGACTATATACAGCACCAATGTACATGTTGGTCACCATGCACAGCAGACACCAATGTTCATGAGGCATTCTTGCTGGTGTCCTGTCACATATCTTCACAATTCACTCACAGTTTCTTAGCTTTTTTGCTACCAAGTTAGGAGTATGCAAATTTTACTGACTGACAGGTCATATCCTCAACACTGACATGAGAATTATGCAGTTGTTCAAGTGCCTTAAAAGGATTTGTTACCCCAGACATGATATCATGGAGAATAGCCAAATTGGACATCAATGTTTGTTTATATTTTTTGTTATTATTACAGGACAAGACCCTGAATGGAGAGGGATTTCCAGTTTAGCTTAAGTCATATGGCATTAGTGGCTGGGACGGGTTCTGCCAAAAGGAAGATGGACTGCATGCTTTGATGCATTGCTATGCACACATCCTAATGCTACAGCACAAACAAGCCACACATCTGGAGCAAATAATAGGGAGTTTTGGGGTATTTCATATGTTGAGTAATCCTATTATTTCAATCTGGCAATCTAATCACATCTTTGTATTGTTTTAATGTTTGTATAAAAGGAACAAATTTAAATGTAAATGTGCATATTTAGTAAAGATTTGTTTTAGCATATATTGATTGCTTCAGTAAATGGGAAAAAAGCAAAGCCAGATTCTACTGTCCAACCAAGACCAAATTTGCCATTGTCCCTTTTTTATTACTACAGTTAATTATTGAATGATCCCTTTTCAACCAGGGGTTACACTATCATAATGAAGTCTTTCAAGATGAAATGTATTAATCTGGCACATCTGTGTGTGCATCTATTTGTAGCTACTTCTGCATATCTCAAATTGAATATATTTAGAAACTAAGTTGCTAGGTGAATTTTCCAGTTCATTATGCTCTGGTTTCTTCTTGTAGAATAAGTATCTAGTTTTCAGTCATATACATATTGGGTGAAATCCAGTATAGGGAGAAAGTATATGAAGTTTTGTCCAGATGGAGCCCCCCCCCCCCCCCCCCCGCTACACACATACACACTCCCCTCATTTCCCATGATTCATCTGCCTCCTTACCATGGTTTAATAAGGGACAGGAAATGTAAGGAGATAGGACTGGAGAAAACAAAGAAAAAAACCAGCTCTGTCTCTATATGCCCAACACCAAAGGCATCTTCCAGGACCCACCCAGTTTTCTTCAGAATAAAGGAGGATAAAAGAAGATTATGTTGTTTTGTATCTGGCTACAGGGGCATAGTTAGATGCTTCTGTCCCACCCCTGACCTCCCCTAACCATGAAGAAAAGGGTCCAGGAAAACAATGAGCCTGAAGGAGTCAAGATTGTTTCCTGAGGGGGAGGTGATGAATGTATCCCTCCGCAGTGACCAGAACACTGCTTTATGTCATCAACAGGATGCAATTCATTATTAAAGATGGGAGTGGGAGGATTTATTGGCTGCAGATTTTTATACCAACCTTTTATATCTCTTCAAGAAGTAAGTGACTCTGATACTCCTTTCTGTAGTTAAAATATAAATACAAAAAGCAAACCTTATGGGGGAAAGATACACAAAAATGTGTGAGTCATGGAAATAACACACAAGAACCCATCGTATAAATGCATAGTTTGCACAAAATGTATATATTAGGAAAATACATACTTTAACATGAACATTAATGCGTACATTAGAAAATGTGCACACATATTTGTGTGGACTTTAAAAAAATTATACAAAATTGGGTTGAAATGAACTTGAGGTTGGAAAAATGGAAACTGAGCAGAACTGAAATCAACAGATTCTACCCACCTCTGTCATAAGAAAACTAAGGTCGAACTTGTCATTTTCTTAAGAGCATTTTTGTGTCATAGAGTCTGGGCAGCAAATACAATTAATGTTTTAGATTTGTTCTCACTTTTAAGAGAGTTATAGACCAATGCCCATATACAGTTCTACCACAATGTGGTGGACAGAATGTTGCACTTATTGAAAGAACTTAATTGCTTTCCCATTCAACCATAAATATCATTGAAGAAGCTGTGTTGGCCACCAGTGTGATGTTCCTGAATTTGTCTGAAATGGCTAAGGCCATTTAATGCATTTTAGAATGGCTTGAAAAAAAAGTGAGATCTCACCAGACATTCTGTATGTGTGTGTGTGACAGGTAAAGGCAACACACAACCCAGGAACCACATGTGAATCTTCCACCTAGTTTTGTAACAAAATCAGGTGGTTTGGTAATTCTGGAAGTTTATTCTGAAATAATGATTTACCTGGAAAAAAATGGATTGAAGACCCCATACTCCAAACTGGGTCTTTCCCAGCTGCTCCCATGTTACCAAAACCGCCCTCTCAAATGCTCCCCACTCTTGTTCTCTATGATGCCTTTTCCTTGTTTAATTTGGGCTCCCACCACATCAAGTCATTTCAGAAAAGATTTTACATATTGTTTCCTAGCTTGCTTGAACGCTCAGTTAAAAAGAAAATGGACCTTGTTACCTAGCTCTGGTAGCTGCCTCATGATTTACCAATTCTAATTGTCTTGCATTATGCATCAGCTTAAACAATATTAACGGAGCTCTGATTGGGGGCGGGGGGGGGGGGGCTTCCCATTCTTGACCACCCTACCTGCTTTAAAGAACAGGGCCTAGATCCTATACCTTCATAGGTATAGTTACACCAACAGCAGAGGTGAAGGCAACAAGAAGAAAACAGCAGCATTTATGACCAAGGTGAGGACAGGAAGGCAAGGAAAATAAGACCAATGGGAGGACATGGTTGTTAGCCACCTTCTGACACTGCTACCACATACTCTCTGTGCATGTGAAAAGAAAGTACCACTTATCTAGTGTGGGCAGTGTGTTACTATAAGATCCTAATTTAGGACTCCCATCTAGGACCCATGTCTTTCATAATTTGATTCAGACACACTCTACTAGTTTCCTCTTATAATTTACTATTGAAAAGTCACTTTTCTAAACCTATCTCCTTGCTAAAGCTGATATACATTACACCCAGCTCCACAGAAATTTGCTTCCCAAACAGATTCATTCATCACATTAGAAAGGCAAGAATATAGCGAATACAATATAATTTATGAATATTTGTACAACAAACCAAGTTTGTTAAAACAGTCTGCTGTGAAGCCCAGCAGTTTTCAAACAGCCCACAAAAATACAAACTTGAGAACCACCACTCCAATGAGCTATTAGAAAAATCTTTTATTTTATGCTCAGAATCCCCCAGTTTCTTGGAAGATTTATGTGTGTGTGTATGTGGATGACACATATGCACACACACTAAAGGGGTGAGTACAAGTCTAAGAGGCTGGAAAACTCTTTGGCATGACTCTGAGCGTCTCATTACAAACTTTTGCCTTAACCTTCCTCCTTTCCTGAAAGGAGAAAAGGAATAATTTGTAATAAATTTGAAAGGATGCTGCAGGCCGACATATGGCTGCACAACAGCATCATGGTTTTCAGCACAGGCAAATAATGATTTGACCAGTTGTCATGAATCTTTCACAGAGGCACAGTAGCATCTCTACACATAGAGAGCATAGATAATTTTGTATACATAGGTAGTGTGGAGAGAGAACTTTGGCATGCTGTTGAGTCAAGTGGCTTGGCCTACAGATGCAATAAAATGAGGCTACAAGATGATGGACAGTCAGAAGAAGCCAACCTACTTTGGATGTAGAGCACTATAAGGGCAAGTGACACTTCAGAGAAAGATAATCAATATGCAAAATGCAGACTATTGAAATTGTAGCCGTAAAATTTTGGTTTATCCTTTAAAGCTTTAAATTTATGCACTGTATCACCAGCTTTTTCTGGTACCTCCTTAAAATAACTTCACTATGTGAATGCTGTTGTAGTCATAGTACTGCTGGAATGCCTACTACTAGTGCATGGCAAGGATTCAAGGATCTACTTTAGATGTGTCTAAGGGTTTAGGATTTTTTTTTTTTTTAAAAAAGAAGTTCCTTTTTTGAAGAGCAAATCCCCCTAACGTGTCAAAACTTTTGAAATTCCCATCAGTTTCAAACATGTCTAGTGATATGTCTGTGTGCATTTTCTCCTTGAGTTCATGGAACTTCAGCGTGTGCTGCTTACCAGAAATCATTCATTAGTCATACATTACACTCCAATGGAAAAACCTACAACTGAAAATATGCAATAGGTTGAGTTTACACAAACAAGGATTCAGAGGTCCTTATCTCAGTGTTTCCTGTTATGATAACAATCTCAGGTGAGGCACTAGAGGGTGTTTTGCACAAATTGCCTTTCTGACTTTCCTGGGTTGCTTAGAGGTCAGTTTTTGTTTGCAAAAGCTTGACATTCCACCAGCTTTAGCATATCAAATGTCACATCCTTCTCTTATTTATGTGATCTCTATCACTAGTTGGACAAAGATCAAAAAAAATTGTTTTTATCAATTTATATGATCTTTTATCCTATAGCTCATAAAAAACAATCTTCATTTAATCGAGCCTTCTTTCTTGTTTCTGAATACATTTTACCCACTGAGCATAATGTTGTGGAGATGATCCTGTACATGTCCAATGGAGGGGAGTAAGAAATTTGTTTGTTTTCTGCTAGTCCAATTGTTGTTGTGGGCCTTCACGTTGCTTCTGACTTACGGGGTTTTTTTGGGGGGTTTTTTTGGTAAAATTTATTCAGAAGTGGTTTGCTTTTGCTTTTCTCTGAAGAAATGTGAGTTGTCCAAGGTCACCCAGTAGGTTTCCATGGTCTCCTGAATCCTGGTCTCCAGAGTTGTTATCCAACACACAAACCACTACATCACTCTTGTGTATTTACCTATGTGTGTAATACTATTTAATTCCCAGACACATTTGCCAACTCTTATGTGTCATAAGAACTGTTAGTTACCTGTCGTTGTGTTTATAGGCCACTATACTAAAAATTCTTGGAAACTCTGTTCATCTTCTTTCTTCAATAGACTCATTTGAAGCTGGCACCTCTCTTGTGCTGCTTAAGAATCTTAATCATCATGCCATCTTTTTTTTGTTAACGTGCGGAAGGACAATCTTAGATAGCTATATTTGCAAAAAAAGTATTCTATCTCTTTAATGAAAGGAAAAGTCAATATAATGTATTCTCAAATGTAAATGCAATAAGGAAATAACATAGAACTCTGATGGTGACCTATGACATTTGGCTTTGCAGTATTCATAAATTGCACAAACTGGAATTTTCTGTTTCAGAAAATAAAACAATAAACACATTGGGGGAAGTCTGCTCTATAGGACTGCAAAATAGATATCATTTTTTTCATTGATTATGGTAAAATATTGGAGCATTGTCTCTCTGAAGCCAGTTGTTCATCATGTATGTCCAAGTCTTACAGTACAAGGAGAAATGGAACAAGATGGCAGTTACAGTGGCAAGATGCAAATTTATTCGGGCAAAAGTAATAGGTGCACAATATCAAGCATGCTCAGGTTTGTGCCAAGAAAACTGTTACGGATGAGGAATGGATGGGATGAGGTTTTGCATCATACATGATTACGTTTCTCTGAACTTCATAAAAAGAGTCTTTTTTCTTCTACATATGATTTCCTAGCTGCCACTAAGAAAAGATACAGACCACACTGCTGGAGTAGAAATACCCTGGCTCAAACAGTAACATACATCACAGCAGCAGGCTCCCCTGGAACATGATATTCCTTTTTTTTAAAAAATTAAATGAATGAATGACAGAAAGGGCAATGGGAAAATGGTGACAGAGAATTCACAGACCATGTAACTGCAGGCACCTATTTGAAAAGGAAGGAGATATTTTATGATGTCTTTAATTGAAATGGGTTGTGCTTCCTGCTTCATTTTACTCATAGTTCAGATTTTCTTTTTTAAAGCATTTGGATAAAGTTGCCACTGTTTTTTTCTTCAGCTCTTGTCCTCTTACACCACTCACGGCTTGAAGCCAAGGACTGATAGAGCTGTGTTTCTCCACCCCTGAAAACACATTTTACAAAATGACATAGGAGAGGAAGGAATAATGATTTCTCATTTGGTATTCTCTGCAGTACGTCACCATGAGGCAAAATAGGGTGCCATCTGAGTATATAGCCAGCATCTCTTCTTTAGACACTACTTCAACTGTGAGAACTCCCTACTGTATTGGGATAGTACAAACTAGAAAGAAATAAAGAAAAGAAAAGAAAGAAGATGAATATGTTTAGTTCACGAATGAACCAAAACAATGCAATGTATGCCACAGGAATGGATGTGGTTGAATGGCCTTTGCACAGCAGAGGTAGATCAAGGTTTATAACAAACTGTTTTCTGACCATACACATTTAATATTAGGAGAAGAGGTCAGTTGAACAAGAGCGCACCCAAGTGCTTTCTGACTTGTGTGACCTACATCCCTCCAGTACTGCAGCCCAGCCCAGTTATTGCTGCATTACTTTAGTAATAAACCTGATATGCTTTGAAATCTACATTCTATCAATGGTTAAAGCTTTCTCTTTCCCACCCACCCCCACCTGTCTTCAAAGCATTCCCACAATATCCAGTGTCATTCGTAAGATGTGCTCTTTCAGGCAAAAAATGCACCATGTTTTTAATGCTGTGTAAAGAGGATACCTCTGTGTGCGCATGCACAGTGGAGAAATAGGGAAAGGGTCAGGAAAGAAACTGAAGCTGGAAAACTGCATTTCACGTGCTTTTTTGTATTTGCACAGGTCATTTTAAGATCCTCATTCTCAGTCATAGCAAAACACTATCAAAACAAGAAGTCTTGCAAAATAGTTGAGCTTACATATCTTAACAAATGCATTATTTTAACCTGCTAAAGCAGTAAGGGATTGTTGTCTTTTTTCTTGACTTTTCTTTCCTTTCCTTTGTTTTTTTTGTTTTTTTGCAGAACTTCACAAACCAGAAAACATAAATAAAAATGCATATCAACACCGCAGTGATGAACAGAAATGCTTCTTGAAAGGGGACAGGGAAGATGGGTATTGATAGCTAGGATGCAGATAATAGGTTAGAGCTAAGAGAATATTTACGATCTTTTTGTTTCCTTCATCTCCCAGCTACACAGCAAACAGCTCTAAAGTGCACTTTCCAAGTGTAGTTAGAGAACAGGAAGGATTGAAAAGTTTTTTTAAAAAAACAGCCCTTATTAACTTTTCCTTCCATTTATTCTAGTGTAAACTCTAAAAAGCCTTTTTAAAAAGCAAGTTCTCATACACTCAGCAGGTGATATGATCCTACCCAAAAAAGCAATGAAAAAGGCAATTGGATTGTTCAACCCCCACCCCACTTGACTACGCATAGCCCAACATGTCAATTTTATTGCACACTCTTGAAAATGATATATTTTAAAGAAAAAGAAAAAATCCCCCTCCAGCTGTGCGAACATATTATTCTATCTCCTCCCCATTCCCAGTGCCATAGCCCCCCTTCACTTCCAAGGATGATTTCATATAAATGTAATATTTAATGCAGGGATGGACAAACTGCAACCTCCAGGTGAGGTTCAACTACCAATTCCATTATTCCTTGCCATTGTCTTTAATTAGTTAGGGCTGCTGGGAGATTTACAGTCCATCAACACCTAGAAGGTGGCACATTGACCATCCCAACCTAACAATTTGAAGAGAGCTTCACACACTGGATTGCTGCAAGATCGAACCATAGAGATGTAAAGCATTTGTATACATCCATCTTAATGCACCATTGGACACTTATCTGGGGATTCTGGTTGGTGCAACAAATCCAAGAGAGGTGTACAATCATATGTAAGCTAGATGTGTGTACATCCATGTGTGATGTCCACATATACCATACTTTCAGCAAATAAATGGTCCTTCTCACAGCAATCACAATGTGTGGAGACTGCCTCAAAATGAAACACTTGTAGGTGTTTTTTAACATCTTTGTCAGGAAAAGCAGAGAAAATATTTTGCCCCTATAGACTTCTCTATTGGCATGTGCCAGTTAATTGACTCTAGAAGAATTAAAATTGTAATTCACAATGAATGCCAAACTTTTCATCGCCATTCTGAAGGGCTCCTATCTCCTCAACTTGCTGAGCTCTTAACCTTTTTTTCTCATTCCATGTTCTAAACCAGGCTGCTCCTGTTCAACTGACCAGTGAGAAAGGACTGGACTTTTTTGAAAATAGGAATTGGAGCAACAGTTTGTTATAGGTTTCTTTACATTACAATTTTCATTAATCTCACCATCCTATGGAGAGCACTTCATTCTTCTGACAGCCTCCGTGCCCTCCGCCCATGGCACCTCACTTTGGGTTTATCTGGTCAGGGGACTCACATGCAACAGTGGCAGAGGCTCATCTGAGACATGCGCCCATTCATTGTGATTACACAGACAGAAAGCAAGCGGGCATTGTCTGCTTTGGGGCACTTGGGATGGGGGGAAGAAGGAGAACCAGTTTTGTGGAGAACAGGGCCATTTAGGGGGCTGGTTTCATTTTTTAAAAAAATCTGCTAGTTATGCCATGGAATCACAGCAGTTCTTTCCTCTAATAGAAATTGACAAGACGTAAAAGACAGAACTATTGGATGAACACACACAATGACTAGAAATAGATAAGACAGTGAAAAGACTTAGTTTAGCTCTGAGAAACTGTCCGAAAAAAAATAAAATCCTGTATTAACAAGTGCAAAAACAAACCAAAAAAAGAAACTCCAAACATTAAAACACAGTGTATAAAATGGTGCGAGAAATTTAAGTCACCAGACAGCCTTTTAGTCAATAAAAAGCTGTATATGATGTGTCCTTGTTTGGATTATGGCCCATCTGTTCAGATTTATCCAGAAGGCCTTTGGAGGAGTGAACGGAGGGCAAAAGGACCCAGTTTTCTCATGTTTGACTGCAGTATGTTTGGGACTGCTGTGTGCCTGTGGGAGGAGATGAATCAGTTCTTTTATTCCTCATTGGTTGAATGGTCTTCCAAATTTGTTATGCCTCCAAAGCCCAGTTCCGTTGAGTTCTGTGCTGCTGAGACCGTTAGTACTGTATGTAAGAGAATTAATACAAGAACACACAGTTTAAGTCTGCTGTTACACAGTCTTGATGCTGATGAAACTGTAAGTGATGTCCGGTGACACATCATCGAGTCACTTGTTTTTATAGTCCCTTTGGATTGGTTATCTGATAATAGTCCCCATCTGACATCACAGCATTCTGGTTCTGCATTGGTTGGATAGTTGTCATAGAGCCCTGCAAGGGGGGAAAATACATAATTAATTATCATGAATGCTTTCGTATTGTGAAGCAATCCTCTGAATGCCCAGGTAATAAACTTATAAAATTATGCCTTAATAGATATTGTTTTTATTCTATAGAGTATAGAAAGGCATATACACAGAAATAAACAAATCCTTTGTTGCTGTGTGCCTTCATGTCATTTCTGACTTATCCAGACCCTAGGACAAATTTATCACAGAGTTTTCTTGGCAGAATTTGTGCAGAGATGGGTTGCCCTTACCTTCCTCTATTGCTGAGAGTGTGTGACTTACCTAAAATCACCCAATGGGTTTCCACAGTCAAGCAGTTATTCAAACCCTGGTTTCCAAAGTTGTAATCCAATGCTGAAATTACCATACCATGCCAGCTCTCAAATGAATAATGTGAAAATGAATGACTGAAGTGAAATTAATAATCCACTTCTCAAATATTTTTACACTATTGCATCCTTAATGTGAGTCAAGCTACTCAGAAGACCACTTCACCAGCTACACTTCACCAGCTACAACTGGTTTCTACAGTGTTTGTCCATATAATGTTGAGTGAAGTGAACATTACGGAAACATATTACTTTATTTCATGAAGGTGGCAAACTGGAACAGAAGCAGGGCCTATGGTGATAGGCCAAGCAGAACCCATAAATGGTCTGCCACCTCTCTACAAGAAATTCACCCCTTGATACTGATGGGTCAAATCTGTTAACAGCCCTTGATCATGCCACAGTTCAGCAACTTACCTTGTGTGATGATCTCCTGATTCACTATTGTGCTGGCATGCCAGCACAGTAATGACATCAGGTGCTTAGGATGGTCCTTCTTTCTCTCCACTGATTTCCATTTGCTGTAACTGATCATTTTTTTTATTCACTTAACCTCAACTTTGCTGTAGTTGTGGAGCTGCCTTAAATAAATGATTTAAAAAAATCTCTGGAGCAGCCGAACTGCTACCCAAAGGAAGTCCATTGGACAATGGATCTGCAAAGCTTCACAGAAGTGTAGCACTTGGGAGAGATGCAATTGTGAGGGCAACTATATCAGTAAATTGCTGCTATTGTGGAAATGCCATGGGAAAGCAGTTTCATGTAATAAAGTCTATAGTGTTTCAAATCTCATAAATGGAAAAGTTACTTTTCATGGATCCCAGAATCCTCAAGTAAGCAAGGCCACTTGTCATACTGACTGGGAAATTATTTGGAGGTGGGGGGCTGGAGCGGTCATAGTTCAAAAAGTAACCTTTCTATGCAGAGGTAAACAAAATATAAATTGCTTATTAATTTAGACACTTGATTAAATAAAGTAATATTAAATGAAGTTATTTGGTTGTTTTTAAGTACTAATATACATTATTTAACTTAATATATATGTTAATGCTTCAAGCCCAATCTACATTGGAAATAGCCACAGTCATTGTAGTGGAAAAGAGGTTTTGAAAGTGGCCGCAACATTCAGATAACAAGGATCAGGTGATGCAATTTCCAATTCTTAAAGACATGATCTCCACAAATTGTTCACTTCATAACTTGCTTAAAAATCTTAATTTTATCATTACTAACCCTAATCACAGTTGAACATTCTGTGCCACCTGACTATGAGCATTATCCTGGGCATATCAATATGGGCAGAGTTTACAAAAACCAATAAGATTGGGTCTGAAGTAAACATGTTCAGGATTTAGGTTTTATCAATGCTTCAGAAGCTATGTGAAAAAACATACTGAATCGTTTAGTTTGGGAGGACTAACCTTTCATTCTTGGCTGAAGGGAAGGAAGGCTGTCTATTTTTGAATGGGGCTGGCCAAGAATACTTTTGTCAGTTTAGGAACGTGCAGTTCATTCTCCATGAGATGCACTATGACATTTCACCAGAAATGATGCTGACATGCTGGACTCTTGCTTATGGGCTGGCATTCATGGTTATAGTGTGTGATTTGATATGTGTGCCCCACCAACCACTGCAATTTTGCAGGTAATAACGGGGCCCATTCTCTAGTTTGTTGTTTTATAATGAAGGACAAGTGTGTCATGTGGACCACTTTCTGCATCCATCTAATTCCACACATATAGGACATGGAGCTTTCCCTTTAAAATGTTCCATTTTAAGAAACTTCTTGTTGTAGTTGAACTAAATCAGCCATCTAACTTGGGTAGAAATTGATGAAATTGTCATCACTTTCCTCCACAAACCAAGATTCAAAGATATGGGAAACCAGTCCATCTTCCTCCTGTTAGAGTCCTCTGTGGTATCAAATACTATGATTTTTTCCAGCTTTCCAGGATGTTTTTTAAAGGATACATTGGGGGGTGGGGACCACACAAAGAATTGGTGGCAAACTTTGAGAGAATCAATAGTGCATGTGTGCTGTCACATGCTGGCCCAAGGTAACTGGGAATTGTACACGATAAACCAGTTTAATGGGGAAAAATAATTAACATTAAGTCAGTTAAGCTTTTCAATCCTCAGTTTCAGGCTTCAGTACTTCATCATCACCTTGCTCATTTGAGATGGATTGAAATCTTTAGTGTTCTCCACTAGATGTCCCTAGTCACCTAAGTGTAAAACTTTAGAGGTGATAACCAAGATATAGCTGCCAGAAATTGATAGCTTCTAGAATATGAAACAATGCAATAAAATCTCCAAAGCCCATTGTGACCATCTTATTGGCTATAAGGAAAACAAACTCCCTGTTTCTTGCATGAACTGAGATAAATATTTAGTTTAGTTTACATGGATCTCTTGACTTTACAATTCTTAAATCATTTGATGAGCCTGGCCCAAGATCCAGTTGAGATGTTACATATCATAGTTACAGAGTTACACACAGACTCCCAACCCAGTCCCCCCAATCCCTATTTACTGGGCAGCAGTCGCTGCGATCAATGGGAGTTTGTTCTCATATTGATTGAGAAGCAGCTAAATTATGTTCCCATCCTTTCTCTTCAACAATAACTATTACAAGAACCAGAAGCCGAGGTCCTGTTGCAATTACTCCTTGCACTGGAAGTCACTCACAACAGGGAGGATGGGACCATCAATCAGCTATTTCCCTAGAATATTGGAACAGATCCCAATCAGAGTGCTTCCCTGTAGGTAAGTGGGGACTGGGAAACTTTTATGGCCCCCATGTATAACTAGGGATTGTGAATATGAAACAGCCATGGAAGCATAACTCTAGGTTTTATGTTTGTAACTGCCTAATAGGATGCTGGGCACATGTTGAAGACATAAGCTTGATTCAATGCTTGCTGCTTATTTGGACTGTAATAGCAATGCACAGAGAAAGAAGTCTTACATTCTTGCATTCACATTTCACAAGTTCCTTTTTGCACTAAAGCTCTTGGAATCTCCCAGGTAGCATAGCCAGGAATGATACTGTCTGGAGAATGATCTAGAAGTTATCATTAAAAAAGTTACTTTTACAAGCTCTGCTCATATTCCAGATCACTTCCCCATTTTTCAGATTTATTTTAAAATGGCTTGACTCAATTTTAGTTGTAGGGTGACATGGCTGTATAGAGCTATTTAAAAACAGAGCTCTTGTCTAATATGAGCATTTTGAATGGGGAGAAACACTCTCTAATTTTGTTCTGATATCAGCTATGCATCTCTTTAAATGATGATAAAGGTCTTCTGCCCTGTGAATTCAACAGATTTAATTAGCCACAATACTGTATGCATGCATTACTCTTAATAGCATTGTCAAAAGCAGGTATGATAAAGTTCCTACTGAATAATTAACTGTTCTCTCTGTATGTATCACCTGTTCTCTCTGTAATAAGACCCAAATGGCCCAAGATTATTTCAGAATTTGCCTGGGCTGTTTTTTCAAGTCACAGAAACATGGGAATGGTCAGTTTGCAAAAGGGACCTGTGTATATATGCTTTATGTATGTATTTTATTTAGTTGATTTATACCTCACCTTTCTTCACAGATGGCACTCAAACTGTCTTATATAAATTAAAAGAAATAATTTAATCAATATGTGGCACCAATATTCAAAAAGCATTAAAGAGTCAATCAAATTAAAATATCACTTTTAAAACACTAATTTAAAACTATTAAAAACAAATATGTCTCTGTGTCCATGTTTAATTATGCATATTTTAATCTGGTTTTAATTTTTGAATGTTTAATCTCATTTTGTACACCAGCATAACAATTAGCAAAATCTAAGCCTGCCCATGTTTTACAATCTCCGGAAGAGGGCTGTCTCTCCTTTCAACTACACACCCAGGTTTCTCTGGTGAGTACATAGGAAACAGCCTTCTTAGTTGCTACTCCTACCGTGTTTCCCCGAAAATAAGACAGTGTCTTATATTAATTTTTGCTCCCAAAGATGTGCTAGGTCTTATTTTCAGGGGATGTCTTATTTTTCCATGAAGAAGAATTCACACTTATTGTTAAACAAAAAAATGAACATTTATTATATACTGTACAGTAGTTGTCATCACAAACCAGTATAACCAGACAAACTGAATCCTATCAAGAATTTTTTGATACTAACATTATTTCCATGTACAACACTCTATGGTATGTACATTTACCAATCCTGCATGCTCTGGTGTTCTGTTCGATGGGCATGCTTCCAAACAAAAACTTTGCTAGGTCTTACTTTCGGGAGAGGCCTTATATTTAGCAATTCAGCAAACCTCTACTAGGTCTTATTTTCTGGGGATGTCTTATTTTAGGGGAAACAGGGTAGGTGATGGGCTCATTCAGTGTTCTCTTTTTGCTGGCAAAAACATTTCTAAATTATAATGATGCATTTTTAAATTTGTTGTATGATGGTTTGCATTTCAAACTGGGAGAAAAGGCATAATAGAAATAATAACAATAATAACAACAGTGATATCACCCTTCCAATGGTCTAAACCCAAATTATGTTGTGTTTTGAAATCTTAACCAGGACTCTGAACTGTGCTTCAAACAAATCAGTATCCATGAAACTGCATCAACACTTTTCCCACAATCAGCCCCAGTCAGCAGTCTAGTTGTATCATTTAGGACCTGCTGAAGTTTTCAAGCAATTTCTAGAGGCAAACCCATGCAGAAAGCATAGCAATAATCAAATAGGATATAATCAAGGTATATGTTACTGTGGTTATATTTCACATCTCCAAGAAAGGGTGTCGTTTACACAGTAGTTTTAATTATGCAAACATATTCCTGGTTGCCACCAACAAGGGTCATATCTACATTTCAGGGTGTACAGCAAGCACAGATTTGAACCCTATTCTAATTATGTATTTTAATTATGTTTTATGTATGCATTTCATTTTAATTTAATTGTACTTCAAGTTTATGTTTTTATGTTCAAGGCACTCTGCAAGTTCAGTTTGTAAGCTGCCTTGAGTCTCCCTTGGGTAGAGAAAGGTGGGATATAAATATGGTAAATAACTAAATAAATATTCTCCCATTTGTTTTTTGACTGACCTTGCCTATTCACAATTTGCCCCTTAAATTATACTTCCATTTTTCACCTTCATCCAGTCTGTTACTGATATTTAGTACTGAAAACAGCTTCCCTGGAATCAGATGGAAAGGGGAGAAAGAGTTGACTGCCATTAACATACTGGTGACGTCAAAACCCGAAACTCCAGGATATCTCCCCTAGTGGTTTTAAGTATTAAACTGGATGGGGGGAAAACTGTGCCCTGAGGGTGCCACAAGCCAGTACTCAGGACACTTAGCAAAAATCTCCTGGCACAATCTTCTGAGCTTGACCTTCCAAAAAGGGCCAAAATAAACATAAAACAGCGCTCCCAAGTCCCACCCCAGAAAGGCAGCCTAGAAGGGTACCATTTTGATGGCACTGAAAGCTGTTTGGGTGTTCAGTAAAACTAACAGAGACAAACTCCCTCATCCAGTTCCTGGCACAGGTAATTTATCAAAGCAACAAAAGCTGCCCTAGAAACAGGCCTGAAACCAGAGTGAAATGGATCTAGACAATCTCTTTCTTTCAAGAAACGTGGAATTGGAAAGCCACAGTACATTTTAGAATCTTGCTCACAAAAAGAAGGGAACCCTGAACCCCAAAAGGGGTTCTGGAAGGTCTTTTTAGTAAAGGCCTCACTACAGCCTCCTTTTATTCAGGATGGAACCCTGTCATTCTGCAACAAGCCACTCACTACTCTCCTTTCCCACTCACTCAATATGCCTTTGCCTGCTTTAAAAACCCAGGAAGGGCAAGGATCCAACATACATGTGGTGACCTTCACTTCTCTATGAATCCAGTCCACAACCTCAGACTGTATGAATGGGCAGGTATACACAGGACAAGCAGAAACCAAGATTACATCCCCTTGACTATAGCACCCAAGTGAGGCAACATTTCACCAATTTAGTCTGCAAAGCACTTTCCAGATTCCTCACAATGGACTGTCATGTAGTCTTCATTCTGTTACTCAATCTCTGTCCCACATGTTTCATTACTGCTGATGCCCTTGCACACTAGGAGACTTGCTTGGCCCTATCACATGAAGGAGATTCTCAAGGTAATTATGTTCATCACACTAGCCATTTTTCTGTTCCACAGCTTTGATGGGATTGCTTGCCAAGCCACTGGTCTGGAGCAGCCAAGGATTTTCTAGAATTCTTCTGGCAGGCAGAGAGAATGGTAGCCTGGTCTGTGCAAGCCCATGCAACAAATGTTAGATGACAAGTATCACTGTTCTAGCAGTGCATCTTTCTCCATTGTATTCCATATACAATTGATTCAGTCCCCAAGAGCATGTGGAGCTCTATCTAGTCTAGGAGTAGATAATCTGCCACCATCCAGATGTTTTGGACTACAACTGCCATCAATCCCTGCCAGCAAGGCCAACATAAGGGATTATGGGAATTGGAATCCAAAATATCTGCAGGGCACCAGGGTACCTTCTGCATGAAACCGAATGAACAGCAAGTACATTAAAAACAAGGAACTAGATGTGACATGGAAAAGAAAAAGTAGGCAGATGAGAATGGTGGATGCCTAACTCTAGGGCTCTGAGCCAATGAAGTAAAGGAGTAAAGGAGGAGTTTGTGTAGTTCTTGAGAACAAGAGAACAGCAGGCTCAGATTCAGGGACTGCAGAGTGCTTGGCTAGCAGATTCGTGGCCATGGGAAGGGGCATAAGATACTTTCAACATGATGTTCTCTCTCAAAGGTTTAGCTGCCCCTGCTTTGAAACGTTGGAAAGCCTCTTGGCTCTAGTAATGAAAATGGTAGTAGGACAACTTCAATTAGGTGAAAAATATGTATAGTGCTACATTCAAAGAAGCATTGTAGTAATCGCTTGTGGAATCTGCCATACCTGTACAGATGAAACTGGATAATCCTCCGTAGATGACATCATCATTGTCTGGTAATATAAATGGACACCTTGTCTGAACCTCCAAACAGTATTGCTTGCAAGGAATTGTGTGGTTGCAGTGAGACTGGGTGACTTCAAAATACTGGGAACAGAGCCAGGCTTTGTAGACAGTCTATGAGAAAGAAGCAAAAAGAGAAGGGAAGAAGAGAAGAAAATCAGACATAGAGATAAGCTAAAAATGTCAAAATTAAGCATGAATACTACATATAGTATACAATTCTAATGGACATGCACTATTACTCTCTTAAAGCAGCATAATTAAAAACACTATGTTGAGAATCCTAATGATTGTAAATCCAATAAAATGGATGTTATTTTTCACTAATTTTGTTTTCAAAGGATGAAATGAGTTATTTTAACTATTTTCTTCCCACCATAAGAACAATTTTTCAAATATTTTCAATTTTTTAGCTCTAACATTGAATTGACTGTTGAATGTTCAGGCAACTCTTATCTCAATCCAACTGATTCAATGGATCTAGCTTGACAGCCAGTAAGATTCAGAAAAACTTCCCTGTTTCCAGGAAATGTTATTCCACAAAGCCTTCTATTATAGTTAATTCAGTCACTGTGCTCTTTGTGCATTATAGCATATACCTTATTTTTAGCTATGAGTATTCATTGTTTACCAAGGTTTGATCCATACCTTGGAAAATTGATTTTTTGACTGAAACTCCCAGATTCCCCAGTCACCTTGGAAGATGTACAGCCAGTCTTCTACATTTGCTGGGGTTGGGGGCATAGGACCACAAGAAAGTGGAAAAACTGTGAATTACAAAATGTCTCTCTAGCAATCTCCATATCCTTCATCTGGATTCTATGATCAAGCGCAGCCAAAGGTTGACCATAGAATTTTACCAGAATACTTATAGGTAGCTAAAAAGAATATTTGAATCAAATCCATTAATAATCAAATCCACAAACTTGCAAATAAGAAGGGCTAACTGTTATTCAATAAGACAGTTTTCATCAAGAACTCTCATTTCTTTTGGAGGAAAAATCACTGAAGTATAAGAGTTTTGCAATACTTATGTTTATTTACAAAAATATAGCTTAAGAACAGGGGAGCCCCTGGTAACACATTGTGTTAAAGTACTGAGCTGCTGAACTTGCAGACCGAAAGGTCGGAGGTTCGAATCTGGGGAGCAGAGTGAGCGCCAGCTGTTAGCCCCAGATTCTGCTAACCTAGCAGTTCGAAAACATGTAAATGTGAGTAGATCAATAGGTACCCCTCCTGCAGGAAGGTAACGGTGCTCCATGCAGTCATGCTGGCAACATGATCTTGGAGATTCTATGGACAACACCGGCGCTTCGGCTTAGAAATGGAGATGAGCACCAACCCCCAGAGTTGGACACAACTGGACTTATTTATTATTATTTATTTTATTTACAGCATTTATATTCCGCCCTTCTCACCCCGAAGAGGACTCAGGGTGGATCACATTACACATATAGGCAAACATTCAATGCCTTTTAACATAGAACAAAGACAAACAAACATAGGCTCCGAGCCGGGCCTCGAACTCATGACCTCCTGGTCAGAGTGATTCATTGCAGTGATTGATTGCAGCTGCTCTCCAGCCTGCGCCACAGCACGAGCCCAATGTCAGGGGGAAATCTTTACCTTTACCTAGCTTAAGATAAAGATGCAACTTAAGCATTCACACAGTAGATCCCTCAAATAAAAGGTCCTCTAAGAGCAAAAGCACGTGGAAGAGGAGTATTCTTCTTTCTGCCTTTTTCTGCAGCCCTAAACCAATTTTAGATGCCTGTAATTTCTGTCTGCCTGGAATTTTGTACATCTAGCTATATCTACATCTTTTTCAAAAATCTGAAACAGAGTGAATCCAAATTCATAATCTCACAATAAACCAGGGGAATCCATATTCTTGAACAGTGCAATCAAATATTTCAAAAAAGTTTCTAAAAGTGATACATGGATCAGTTTGTTACAGTTTCACTATGTAAAGTAAATGACAAAACATCACAGAAGGTGGTGCTGCTGCCTCCTTGTAGCAAGATACTAAATCCAGTTTACAGCCGTGAGAAGAAATACACTACAAGTACTTTGATCTGGCAGGAAATATTCTATATACGGTAAATATAATTATTTCCACCACTTGAACACACAGATTTCAATATTAAAGGGCATGACAATGAACAGTTGTCTATAAAGATACCTATAAACAGTTTTGCATTTAAAATCTGAAATCCAAGTCCTCAACAACAAATGTTTCTTGATGAAACAGCATAAGGACATTTTCTCCTACTGTTTGGATAACAAGTTTGCATTTCTCAATGTGCTTTACTGTGAACTTCAGAGACCTTTTATGCAGTATTCTTTCCCCACATTGTAAGAATTATGATCAATCAACAAGCATTTTCATTAATGATTTGTGCTTCTACTATGTCAGACTAATAACTTCATACAAGCATTTCTGATTTAATCTTGATATTTTCCTGAATTATTAGATTCCATCCTGGTTCTCTTTTTCCTGTTTTGCCAGGTCTTAGCCAGCCTGTGACAGACCAACTGTATCCCTACACACTGGAGTACTTGTTGAGAGCTCTACAGGCAACATCTAGGCAAAGATGAAACCTGAATATCATTCCGGAAATATTGAAAAGCATTTCTTACAGTGAACTGAAATTTTTATTTGTATTTTACAATTTTTTTTTACATGTGACTGATTTTTATTTACATTTTCTACTGATCATAATTGAGTTTTTGTATTTAAAAGCAAGAGATAATTGTTGATAATTATATTATACATATTTGCACTTTTGTTTTAATGATTGGTTTGAATGTTTGATGTTTTAACTTTTTGGATTTTAATGAATTTGTTTGTTTTATCTGTATATATTTGTGTGGCATTAAATTGTTGCCTATTTATAAGACCGCTCTAAGTTCCCTTCAGGGTGAGAAGGGTGGTGTATAAATACGGTAAATAGATAAATAATAAATAAATAGCCCTATGATGTAGTCATTGCACAACACTGAGTCCTACACAACAACATCTCCATATTTTAATGGTATGCCATGTACATTTTTTCCTATCAACAAACAAAAAGTCACTGGGCAAAGGGAACCGAAATAACAAAGTGAATTGGATAGGCTTGTGCAACTAGTCCTAAATAACCAAACAAATCAGTCTGATTTGGACTGATTTTTACGAGTTCTGGGTTGCAATGGATTGGCCCAATTTGTATTTGGAATGCAACTGCACAATCCAAAGTCAATTGATCCTGTCTTGAGATCTGGACATTAAAAGAGCAAATAATGAAAACTGCAAAGTGTAGGGCAAGATGCAGGTCAAGAGAAGGAGAGTTGGATTTTGATCATTTGCACCTTTATTGGAGTGGGAATCTCAGGAGCATTTTCCAATTGGTGTGTTATGAGATGGGTTTATATAAAGTCTTTGAAATTATTCCAGTTCTCTACTCTCTGCGAGAGCTCCTTACCATCAAATTTCTGCTGATGTCAGAACAGGGTGCCCAGGCAACAAAAATGAATGAGGGAGGTGATCTTCATAGTCATGTAGACATCCCATTCTGACACTGGCAGAGGTGCCCACACAACCAGGAAGGAGCGGAGATTGTTACAGCCTTTGGGTTTTTTTTAAAAGTAAGTCAATGAGAAGGATCAGCAAACTGAATTCCAAAATCTCATTTTGGATTTGGGATGCAGACCAGAATGTCTTCAGTCTAGATCTGATTTGAACCAGGTCCATATTGAAATGGCTGAATTGGGGGATCTTGGGCACGGCTTTTTTTTTTTTTTTGCCATGGAGCAGATCAAGCCAATATTTGTCCCTTGTCCTATTTTGTTAAGTCTTGACATGGTGAAGTAGAAGGGTTTTTAATTAATTTGATTTCATTTAATGCTGCCCCCCTCCCCTAAAAAAAAAATCAGCCTCCAACTAATCAAAGTTCAAAAGACCACATAGTTTGAAAAAGTCCCTTGAACATGAAGAAAACAAGCATTGATAAAATGGTAGCTTTATTTTGGTGAAAGGTTCAGTAGCAGGAACAAAATTAATGCCAGAACCCAGCAAACATCCCAATTTGGAGCAAGGATTAAAATTTATTCCAGAGGTAAATGTTCTAATTCACCGGGGCCAGAAGATATCCCTAATATAAGAAGTGCCCATCTTATCTCATTTCATGTTATTTTTCATCCACTTTACTGTCTCTGACCCTTGCTGTTGGTTGAATGCAGATTTGAGGGAAGGAGGTATGCCCAATAAATCAATAAAATCCTCAGTGGGGTTACAAAATGTTTACAACTCAAACAAAGTATTTTTGTCTGCTGACAAGGGATAAATAAAACAAATGAATACATTTTCTATTGGGGATGAGGCTAATAGAACACCTTTTTCTATAGAGTTTAAATATGCAACCCCTGCAAAATAATGGACAGACATCTAAAATTAATTTTGAAACATTTCATATACCCAAAGTCTTTGGAAAGGGGGATTTAAAATTAAGAATCCATGAAAAATAATTACCTGCTCCAATTTCTTAATATTACTCTTACCTGGGCTGCTGGATAATGGTCATTTAAGCACTTCCGAGGGGATTAGGAAGTGCTTTTCTTCCACCAGCAATTGTAAAAAAGCAATATAGACTAACTCATTTCCTTTCCCCCCTCTTTCCCTGTCTTTCATCCAAAACACAATGAGAATTTAAAGGAGGTGGGAAAAGAATAAAAACTGCAGATTCAACAGCTGGAAGCTTGAAAGGGGGTAATTTCCCAGAGAACTGGGTTCAATTTAAACCTATTTCATTTTATCTATTCTAGTTTTAATTTGTGTCAGTAAAAGTTTAATTTCTATAATTACCCACAAAGCTGTTATCTTCAGCTTATTTGCAATAGCAGCAGGTAGTGGCAAAGTTGCTAGGTGACCAGCTTAAAAAAAAACATTCTTGCTAATCTGTGGTTTATGATTACCACTTTCAATTGGATCTTAGTCATTGTACCTTGAAAGGAAAAATATTCGCATTACAAATCCAATATTAATTGCTTAAGGAGAGCATCCAGGTTGTTGTTATTTTTCATTATTTATGAGATAGAAGTCTAGGGGAAACTTCTATGGTTTTGTTTTGAAAGAAGCTTTATAAATTGTGCAGGCTTCCGAGATAGATAGCTCTGTACTCTTGTCCTTTCAGTGCTTTGGTTGATGTTATCACACAGGTTTCTGCTCTGTTAGTAAAACACAATTACTGATTATATTATTCCTTTTCAATTTGAGGCATGGGACCAAAGAAAGGGATTGCTGATTCTCAAGAATTTGCCCGTACTTAAGGTTGGCATGTTCATCTACCAATTTTAAAGGGAACCTCATCCACCTTAGAAAAGGATTGTTCCTTTCATCTAATAATAAAGTACTTGTGGGTTATGTTTCTGATGTTGGGAATCCATACCAAGCAGAGTTTTTTCCCTTACCAATGTTGCAAACCCATATATTTTTTTAAAAGGGGGGATTGGAGGATTGTTCTGTATCTTAGCATACATTCCTTATAAGATATCCCAGTTTCAACTACAAGAGGCCTTTGATCTCTGCTGGCATTTGATTCTAAGACTGCCCCTTCCTGTGGAAAGCAAAATCTGTAGATGTTCAAATCCTATTATATACAATAGCATAGTAAAATGGTGTCCTTTTTATGAAACGACATATCAAGGCTTGCTTTTCAGGGATTTTTTTTTTTTAAAAAAATTCAAGCCATGAATGGTTAAAGTGTGGATGCAGAATCCAGGGGTACAGAGGGTACGCTGTAGTTGAGAGGCTTGGAAACAACATGGCTAGAAAGAACCACATAAAATACCTGTGCTGGATCAAGGCCATTTAATCAAACCCTGGCTGTAGTTTCCAGACTTTCAGGCTTCAAGGAAATCCTAAACACTGGAGCTCCTAGTTCGTCGCCTTCTAAAGACAAGCTGTTGTGGGAGGAGGACTAGCTTTCACTCTCCCGCTGCTGTTGAGACTCCAACTTCTATCAGTCCCAGCTATCAAAGGCAATGATCACAGATAATCATTTGCTGTAATCCAATTTCTGCAGGGCCACAAGTTTTCCATCCCTATCATTTTAGAATATGAGCTATACTAGGAATAGTTGGCAGCCACATTGCCCTATGGTCTCAAGCACAACTGCAGACATGTATATCTTAACAGGACCTTTTTCCTTGAAAGGATCTGAGTGGACAAGTGACTGTCAGATTCTTTTTTCACATGTATTGCATACAATAAAAAGTTGATCTGAAGCAGTTGCATCTTATTCCTTAGATTGCCAAAGATACATATTTTTGAGTTTGTCATCTGGAATGCAATTGTGGGCTGGATTCTGTATGTGTGGGGGTGTAAATACATTACATAAGTATTTTCACTGTGCTGCAAAGGCACCTGGTTCATAAACTGCGATGTGCTGTTGGTGCTTAAAATTAATTTTCTTTGCCAACATAGAAAAAGCAAACTATAGCCAGTAGTGATCTGGGGGATGGGTGAGTGGGTATTGTTGTTCTCTTTCTATATATTATTTCTTCACTTATTTGAGACTGTCCTACTTTACTGCTACTCTGTCATTACTTGCATTATGTTATCTCCTACTCATATTTACATCATGAGAAATCTGTGACAAAATGAAAACTTCCATGACTACTTTGGATTGTGAGCTAGGCATGCATATTCAGAGCCGTTTCTACATTTCTTGCCATGCTCATTTTGATTACCAGTTACAGATATATTACTGATTTCATGTACTATTTATTACATTTCTATTCTGTTTTCCCCTAACAAACATGGTTCTCCCCATTCTCATTCCATTTTTCCTTACAATACCCCTCTGATATAGATCAGGAAACCATTGACTGATCCAAGGTCTCCACCGAGTTTCATATGATTTGAACCTGGGTCTCCTTAAAGCCCAGTGTTAAAGCGCTGAGCTGCTGAACTTGTGGACCAAGAGGTGCCAGGTTCAAATCCCGGGAGCAGAATGAGTGCCCACTGTTAGCCCCAGCTCCTGCCAACCTAGCAGTTCAAAAACATGCAAATGTGAGTAGATCAATAGGTACCGCTCTGGCGGGAAGGTAACGGCGCTCCATGCAGTCATGCTGTCCACATGACCTTGGAGGTGTCTATGGAGAACGCCGGCTCTTCGGTTTAGAAATGGAGATGAGCACCAACCCCCACGACTAGACTTATCGTCAGGGGAAAACCTTTACCTTACCTCCTTAAAGCCCACCATTTTAACCACTACATACCCTGAGTCTCCATAGAAGCTTCCTGTGCAATTACTATTTAAATCCCTATGAACCAAATCTGTAGCATTAGAATGCCTCTTTCCATGTAGCAAACTATTATCATAAGAAAATCACATTCTTTTCTCCTGATCAAGGCTATCATGACAAGCTAGATAGCACTGGACAAAGAAGGTAAGGATAAACCAGATCCTTGTCACTGATTCAGGTACTAATATTTATAGTGATTATAAGAGATGGGGGGAGCCATTCCATTTTAGCTGAAGACTGAGTTTTGATCTCTCTGTACTGCCTGGCTCACTCTAACCACTCACCAACCTGTTTTTCTTCTGTGCATTCTATATTCTAGCATTCTGCAGACCCATGTTATAACTCGTATGTTCATATAGTACAGCATCATTGCATTTAAGTGTGCAGTTATCAGTGGTGGCCTGGCCAAAGTGTCAGCTTGCCCAATGGCAATTAGGCCCCATTAAACATTATTGTATTTATATTTAGTGTGTACTGTTAACTGCCAGAGATGTATGTGTGTGTGCATATGTATAGGTATATGTGTGTGTGTGTGTGTGTGTGTGTGTGTATCTCCACACATATACAAACACACACTCTATAATTAAAATATACATTTATTTTATGTATTTTTTATTTAAAAACTCATTTATTTCTTACAAAAAATAATTGATGGCCATACGTTATTGACGAGCCCCCCTTTGTCTCCTGGCAACCAATATTTTTAGACCTAATCCACCACTTGCTATTATGAAAATTATGGGTGGGAAAGCCTTTAACTGGTTTTGCACCTTTTATTCCCTTACTTCATATTTCATCTCAGGCAGGGGAGAATGCATCTGTGGGTGGGAAACAGGAGGTTGCCTTCCACTGACTGATTGTAATTGGTTAGGCTGGTTGGTCATCCATTAATTCTAGGACATAGCACTTTGAAATGTATTTTTACATCATTCTTCACCTGTGAAGATGGTTTCTGAATTTCTGAATTTCCAGCAAAGAACTTTCTTAGAGGCACAGTTATGCACAACTGCAGCTGGGAGTGACAAATTAAAAAGAGATTTCAATCAGCTTTTCTTCCTGCTCTCTGACATTCCTGCTTTAAAGGAATCAAAGAAGTTGTTTTAAGAAGTGTTTTGTACAAGGAGAACAATGGAATATAAATTAAATACAGTGCAACCCCCATATTTATGAGGGATACATTCACAGACTTTGCGTGGATACATGAAGCCACAAATACAGGCAGTTCTTGAGTTACAAACATCCAACTTACAAATGACTCATAGTTAAAAACAGGGATGCAACAACAGAAAGTGAGAAAAATCTACCCCTCAGAAGGGAAATTCACTCCTGAAAGAGTTATCACAAGGAAAAAGTGTTATCAACTGAAGCTTTCTCACCACAACAAGTCAAAATTTTCAAAATCCAATTATCACAGGGACAGAAAGTGTGGTGACATCTGAACAAAGGTACAAATAACAAAAAAAAACCCCACAGAGTTGTTGTGTGTTTTCCGGGCTGTATGGCCATGTTCCAGAAGTACCTCACAATCTCTGAGGATTCCTGCCATAGATGTAGGCGAAACGTTAGGAGAGAATACTTCTGGAACATGGCCATACAGCCCAGAAAACACACAACAGCCCTGTGATTCCGGCCATGGAAGCCTTCGACAGCACAAAAATCACAGAGCTATTAACCCTTCCCTAAGCTATCCAAAGGGGTGTGTGTGTGTGTGTGTGTGTGTGTGTGTGTGTGTGTGTGTGTATGGAGCCTCCAGTGGTGCAGCGGATTAAACCACTGAGCTGCTGAACTTGCTGACTGAAAGGTCGGTGATTCAAATCAGGGGAGCAGGGTGAGCTCCCACTGTTAGTCCCAGCTTCTGTCAACCTAGAAGTTCAAAAACATTCAAATGTGAGTAGATCAATAGATACCTCTCTGGCGAAAAGGTAAGGGTGCTCCATGAAGTCATGCCAGCCAAATGACCTTGGAGGTGTCTACGGACAATGCCGGCTCTTCGGCTTAGAAACAGCTTCAAACTACAGGAAAGGAGATTCCACCTGAACATCAGGAAGAACTTCCTCACTGTGAGAGCTGTTCGGCAATGGAACTCTCTCTCCCGGACTCCACCCAAAGAAGGTGGAGGCTCCTTCTTTGGAGGCTTTTAAGCAGAGGCTGGATGGCCATCTATCGGGGGTGCTTTGAATGCGATTTCCTGCTTCTTGGCAGGGGGTTGGACTGGATGGCCCATGAGGTCTCTTCCAACTCTACTATTCTATGATTCTATGATTCTATGATTCTGTGGAACAAGAATGCAACAACCCCTAGCATTGGACACAACTAGACTTAATGTCAGGGGATAGTCTTTACCATATATATAAATACATATATGGCTGGAATTGCACTTAAAAATGTATCTGTTCTGACATAAAAACAAATTCAACTTAAGAACAAACCTACAGAACCTATCTTGTTCATAACTTGGGAACTGCCTGTAATAGCAAAACATTTGAAAGGAAAGTCTCCTTGCTCAAGAATATTATAGATTTGACCTACAGAGCATAAATGAAGCTACAGATATTGGCCCTGGTGTAAGCATACAAATAGATAATTGTATGAATCCATTATCTGTTCAAGCTTTCTTGGTACATTTGCTCAAGTTCCATTGACTTAGATGGGGCAGATATTTATTGTGAGGGATACAAGGTTTCTGAAGACATGCCAGTTGGGGATATTACAGTGGGATGGATAATAATATTTGGGTGGAGTGAGAGAAAAAGGATCTCCAGGGACTAAGTCAGAGGAAAAATGTGTCCATGTGAAAAGCCAAGAATAGCTCCTGCCGTTCTCAAGTCATAGCAAAGAAGCAGAAAGTGGTTGGAAAGGCTAAGTAGCTCTAACACTATCAGAGGCTGAAGAAAGGAAGAGAGAAATGAGAAGACAGGGGAGAAGAATCTGGCATATGTTGTTTAGGGCAGTTTTTCCTTCTTCTTCATTGTTGTTGTTATTATTATAATATTTATTTATACCCCGCTTTATCTCACCCAAAGGAGACTCAAAGCAGCTCAACATAAAAGCATTAGCATACAATTTAAAATATACAAATATGCAAACATTAAAACAGTATTAAAATTCACAGTTAAAATCCATTAAAACATATTCAAAGATAAAAACCACAGCAACCCTCTGACTTGTTCCATTAGGCCAGCACAAGGAATTGGTATGAAACTGCATACATACTCCACTGTTACTCTGCCTAGTGTAAAAAGGCCCACATAATTTCTTGATGTGCCACACAGAAGAACTGCCTTTGAAACCACAACAATGCTTAGGCAAATTAAATGGGATCTAAAGAGTCTTGGTAAGTGTAACTCAAATGAGACCTAATATCCAGAGGTGCTATCCACTTCCTGATTACATTACGGCAATGCTTCCTTTCCAAAATCTTTTCTCTAACACTATTATTTTCCCCTATTTTTTAGACCATAGTTTAACATGAATGCAAAAAATACACTGGGTTTAAGAGCACAGAATCTGAGAAAACAGCTCTCTAGAAATTTGTAGGTATTCCAACAAGACCATGGTCAACTTCTATTCTATCTAGAAATTGCAAGATCCCCTGGGAGGACCAGGGGAAGTTGACCAGAGAGTCACATTGGAAGATATAGAGATTTTAAGAAAATATTTTAATAATGAAACCCACAAAAGTCAAAACCAGAAATGTTTTGGTTATTATGGAGAGGGTTATCTAGAAAGTTAATAGAATGGAAGCGCAAGGAAATCCCAGAGACAGATCTTGATAAAATAATAAAATGGAAAGTAGATAAAGATAAAGGAACCATGGGATACATTTACAAAATAATCACAGGAAAACTATACAATATAAAAAATACCTAGACAGAAATCTGGAAGGAGGAACTAAGTTGTAATGAGACATAAATAGAAAATTGGATAAATTCAATTAATAAAATAAAACATTTAAAGATAAAGGAAATGCAACATAAAATCCAGACAAAATGGTATAGAATGCCTGTGCAACTAGCTCATATAACCAGAACCTCCCCAAAACATTGTTGGTACAACTGCGGGAAAACCGGAACATACACCCACATGTGGTGGGATTGCGAGAAAATACAAAAGTTCCACAAAATAATTAATAAGAAATGGAGGAGCTATTAGGAATAAAAATAGATTGGAACAAGAGACAATATTTCCTCCAGAAAATTGAAGGTGAAGGGGGAACTAAAAAATGGGAACGATTAATAAATTATATGTTAGATGCAATTAAAGACTCAGTCGCCTTAGGCTGGAAGGACCAAAAGAAATGGGACATTAAAACATGGTATAAATATTTAGCAGACTACCTCCTCCAAGACTACATTAACAAAAGGAAACGTTACTATAGAAAAGGCCAAATCAGAAAGACATGGGAGGCAAAATGGAAAGACTTAATTTACAGAATAAAGGGGAAAGACAAATATAAGGAATTAAACAAGATTATCCTCATGATCAAACAATTGTAATAAATATAGAAAATTTGTAAACTGTTCCTGTAGAGGGGAGGGAGGGAGAAAAAGGAGGAAGAATGTAAACATGTGTTACCGATGGAAAATGTTCTGAACGTTTGTATAATTTTACGTAGCACTATTTACAATTAATTTTTTTTTTAAAAAAACAGAAATGTGAAGGGACAACTAAATTTTTCTTTTCCTCAATGAGAAATAATGCTTTGACAAACTGAGATTTTTCACTAAGTTTCCACTAAGAACTTTGCTGACTGACGGCCATGAGACTTTTGTATGATTCAGGCTTTTTGTGTGAAAACCCTATTGTCAATAAAAGCTAAGATCTACTTCTGTATTTTAAGATGTTGTAGGTTACTCCAGGCTACACATTCATAACTGTCTAATGGGCTTCTAGACTATGTTTTTAAAAATGTGAAGTTTAATTTTAAATAAGAAAGTCAGCATTGTATGTATTTTAGTCAAAGGCAGGTATTGCCTGTCAGATGTTGCTCTGCACCTCTCATCACGCCTACTGAGTATATAGCCAAAGCTGCTGTGGGATTATTGGTGTCATAGCCCAGTAATATGTAGAAAGCCACAAATTTGATTTGTTTGTTTTTAAAGTTTACAATTTAACTTCATCCCAGTTTAGATTCAAACCTTTTGAAAATTTTACATGCAAACTGCTAGAGCTAATATTAGCTTATTTCACAGAAGTTTTGTGCGGAATTTGTTTTTTTTAAAAAAACGGAGACACTGCAGATTTGAACATTACGAGTGAGAACAATAGGTGAGATAAATAGAATAAGAAAACACTTCAAGTACAGGTATTGCCAGATTGCACATTGCCTTTTGTGGCAGTGGAATAGGAAGTTTACTAATTGATGACGAATTACCATCTGTTACAACTGGTTGTTCATAGGAATGGTCATGTTAATGCAAAGTACAATTTTTTTGGCTACATCATACCATAAGAAGATCCCTCTCTTTTCTAAAAGCTGGTAGCAACACTTAGAGCAATCCTTACATTATTGCTAAGTCTCTGCTGAAAACCTCTTTATGAGAAATGAAAAAATAGTCCTTATTATGTCACTCTTCATTTATCCTGTTCAGCTGTAGCTCTACACTGCAATAATGCCAACTCTGATTAAATAAATATAGTTGGTATTGGAAACTATATAAACATAATTATAATGTATATAACACATTCTAGTCATACCAAATGATGTGTGTTAACCTTTGCCAAGGTTTCTATTGAGACGTGATTCTTGATTAATAGGTTTTGTATTAATAATTTTGGTCATTATATTATTTATTATTTTAGCTGTTCTTTCCATGCCTCTTAAGAATGGGCCCCACAACACAAAATGAGAAGCACTTATATTGACTGAGCATCCAACTGGCTAGATGTACATAAGATCATTCAAACTCATTCCAGATACAGTAGCATACAGACCCAGGGAACATGGAAAAACCCACATCTCTAGGAATCTTTACACCAGCCAGTGTGGCTCTATGGCAGTGGTTCTCAACCTGTATGTCCCAGGAATCTTGGCCTACAACACCCAAAAATCCCAGGCAGTTTACCAGCTGTTAGGATTTCTGGGAGTTGAAGGCTAAAACATCTGGGGACTCACAGGTTGAGAACCACAGCTCTATGGTCAACTTCTGCCTGGAATACCTAGAAAGAATGTATTAAATCCTCAAATAGACAAATTGGGGAGGAGGGAGAATGCACAAATACATTGACTGTATACAGCCCTGCCTTAACACATGGGCATGGTGGGCAGTTGCCCGGATGACTCATGAGCATAGGGACCTGAATATAGGTTTCCCATGATAATCTAGGCACAGACCAGACTTTAACATTTAACATTCAAATCTCCCACTAACTCAGAAGGAGGAAATATTTACGACTTATAGCAAAGTGTTGGCATGTCTGCCTTCATAAGAGAAATTTTACCTTTTATTGCATGCAATAAAGATGTACACTTTGATTTCATTCCTGTTTTGTTTTTTTTGCATTCTCCTTCTCCCCATTCCCGATGTGGGGGGGGGGGGTCTGGGGGGGAAACGAAAAGGGGGCACAGGGTGTGTTATGCCATGCCTTAAATATGGTGCATTTGGCATTGTTGGCAAGGAAAGAGGTGAGTATTCCCTCTTCTTCGATAAATAAGGGTCCCCTTCTTCCTCCTCCCTTTATATCCCTGTGAGTGATTGCGTAGGCAGGGCCAGTGCACTGCTTTGCCTGGGGGCCTATAATGCTGTTAAGACAGAACGTCTCCCTTCCCACCTCCTTCTCATTTGCCTTCTGCTTTAATATGCCTCCCTTCTCTGTGTCTAATTGTTAAACTAGGGCAAGGCAAAGCTGTTGAAGGGACTGTATGTCAGATAGCTGGGGTAGAGAGAATACTCTGGAGAATTCACATTTGAGTGTAGGTGTCTGGTGCAGAATCACTTCTGAGCTAAACACCCTGGCACATTTCATACACGTCTAGGAGCATTTGGAGCCCATCAAAGCCAATGGGACTTCTGTGCCCCTCTCTTTCTATCTGTCTCTCTTGGATTTCAGTGTTTACAAACACATGTAGGGAAAAACCCTACTAAAATGCCACCTGTCACAACCAATATAACACTTGCATTATGGAAGAAAGAAAGGAGACAGGACAACTGCAAAATGCATCTGTGTTTCTCACTTATTTTTGCAACCTCTCAAATAAGATTAACCCCCCTTTTTTGAAAGCCTAAGAGTGCATCACATTAAATCCTATCTGAAAATAATTAAACTAGTATAGTAAAGGTAGAGGTTTTCCCCTGACATTAAGTCCAGTCGTGTCCAACTCTGGGGGTTGGTGCTCATCTCCATTTCTAAGCCGAAGAGCCAGCATTGTCTGCAGGCACCTCCAAAGTCATGTGGCTGCCATGACTGCATGGGGCGCCGTTACCTTCCCATCAGAGTGGTGCCTATTGATCTACTCACATTTGCATGTTTTTGAACTGCTAGGATGGCAGAAGCTGGGGCTAACAGTGGGAGCTCACCCCGGTTCCCAGATTTGAACCTGCGATCTTTTGGTCTGCAAGTTCAGCAGCTCAGCACTTTAATACGCTGCGCCACCAAGAGTTCCAGTAAACTAGTATAAGAAATATACATTTTTTGCAGGGCATCCACTGAAATTTTCCAATATTTGATGATGATTTTTGATTTATTTTTTTGTTAGATAGGGCAATGTTTAGGTTTATGACTACATCAAACATGGAGAATGCTCTTCAATTTTATTACATATAAATTATTTGTTGTAGATCATAATACTTTTGTCAGTTGATTTATGAGATACTATAGTAAAAAAAAAAAACTACCAACAGATTATATGGTCTGTTGGAAGAAGGACAGACAAAGTAGAACAGTGGATCACAGATTTATTACCCTCACTTGGCACTATCTCATCAGTGTTTCGGCTCTTGCTACAATTCCCTGTAAGAATGTTTCACATCAGTAATAAATGTCAGCATTTCCAACCACAGCTGCTTGTAATGGGGCTGGGCTTTGTTTTGGGCATAAAAGTATTCAAATACATAATCCATCATGTTCAAATATATAGAAGTGGCCACTGAGAGATGCTTATGTTAGGATGCTACAAAAATGCCACTTGCTCACATACCGGAGATTATTTCTCGAGAGCTTTTTCTAACATGCAGTGTGTGTAGCTATCATAATTGCTAAAATAACATAAGTTAACAATTCTTTATTTAACTTCGGCAAGGTAACATAGCTGGGCATTATTTTGTTTCATTCATATTCCATGAACCTTCTCTCTCTCATTCATCTGTTGTAAGGAATGAGCATTTGGCTAAAGAGGACAAGGAACTGCAATACAAGTGAATGGGCAGATGAAATAATGCTGCAGCCTTCTAGAAGATGGAAAGAGTCTTCACTCCTCCTTTTCCTATCTCCAGCCCCATAAGTAGGGGAGCATTTGCTTTTTATTTGGGCAGGCTGGGAACTTTTGCAGGCTTATTTACAAGGCTGATTTCTACAAACAAGAGCCAAACATTTTCTGGGAACTTCCACATCCGCATCTCCTTCTATGGAGGTGGGAGTCCCTTGAGTGGTTGTTTCTGCATGTCAGCGGCTAGGACTGGATACCCTTGGAGTCCCTTCCAAGTCTATGATTCATAGCCATCAGCAGGATTCCAGTGACGACTGCCATAGTCACAACTACTGTTATATGATCCCGTTATTCAGATATTTCAGAAATGTCATTAAATAATATATTAAAACATATTTACATTGACAATGTATTTATATAATCAAAGTTAATTATTGACATGTTTTAAGTGTAATATGTTGAGTTCTATGAATTGTTCATAGGTGAGCAGCTCTTATTCCACATGTGTACTCTATTAATGGATTAATGTGTGTATGTGCCTTCAACAGATGGTGATCCCAGGAATTTCATAGTCTTTTCTTAAGCAAGGAATATTCAGGTGGTTTTTTTCCAGGTCCTGTCTCTGAAATATTGCCTACAGTACTTGTTACTATATTCATACTGTAGCAATCTCTCATCCAAGTACTAATCAAGGCTTCTAATATTAGATGGGATCTAATACCTTTAGGATTTTGTAATAAAAACTGTAGGATCAACTGTTTGATTAATATTCCATTTTCTAAGTATACTGTGTAGTGGCTGTTGTTTTGTTTGTTTTAGGGAAATAACATCTGAATATACAGCGGAACAAAATATACACGAGTCATCAAAACGTTCCTTTTGAGCCAAACTATAACAATTTGTTTTCAAGGCAAAGCTACATGTTGTATTATTCATGTAATATATAAAGTTATCAGTGGATAAATCTGAAAGGCAAAACTGGTATAATCAGTTATTAGGTGTCAGTCATCTTGGAACAATACATCTTATCAGTCCAAGCTCTGATTTCATAAAAAATAGATTTTTATTTTATAAGCAAGCCACATTGGTTTACTCAAGACTTTAACAGTAATCTATTTTACTGAAGAAAATTGGAAACTGTGATGCTGGCTAAAATATGCTATTAAATGGGGGCAGGGGGAGAGTGTTCTTTTCTCTAAAACTTTAGAAAGTAAATTGATTTGAAACAGCTTGGATTGATATTGTTGTTATCAGTGTTAGTGCCTCCAAAATGACTATCCTTTGTATAATTCAATCTGCAGCCACCATTTAAATTTATTAAAATAAACACTCAGTTGATTCTGTTGCATATACAGTGGGACATTGGTACCTGCTGTGGCTTGGTTCTAAGACACACACACACCATCACCACCACCACCACCACAACACACACACACACACACACACACACACACACACACACACACACACACACACTGAAGCCAAAAATAGATGCTCAAGTCTCATTATATACAATAGCATAAGAAAATGACATCCCTTATATAAAATAGCAAAAATTCAAACCAGTGCCAGAAAGAGCTTGAGGATCTGTGAAATGGCAGGGAGTTACAGCAGGGGATGCCTACACAACAGATATTTTTTTTCCTAATATTTCCAAGTCTTGGTTGATTGAATCCATAGATGCAGAACCCATGGATAAAAAAAGGTTGACAGCTGTTATGTGTTGGTAGTACTCCTGCCATTTTGTCCTGTATGCAAGGGACCGCACACTGGACAGCACAGTGTACAAAATGAATGCTACCATTATTGCATATCCTACAATATGTCCAGATAAAAACTGGGACATGTGTGGTAGGCAACATCAGAGTTGGGCTGAAAGAGAAAATGTTATTAATGAGAAAGAATATACAACCTTGTAAAAGCTGAAGCTGTGGTGGTTTATTTTTTTTCCTGAGGCTTTCCCCTATTAAGTTAACAAATTTTCCATTCTCAATTTGGTTTGTAGCAACTTAAAAAACCTGAGAACAAGGGAAAAAAGAGGGAGAAGGACAGGAAAACTGGGGCCCTTTTAAAGCAATTGAAAAGTGGGATAACAAAGGATTATTCAGAAGTCAGTGACAAAATTGAACATATTTTATCACCAAACATGAAAGCTAATATTTACCAAGACCCTTTCCATATTATATTGTTAAAGTGTTATGGTTCCACTTTAACTGCTGTGGCTGCATCTATGAAATGGCAGGGGTAGTTTAATGCTAAGGGATTTGAACTCTCAGTCTGAGAATAAATACTAATGCCCTTCCCTCAACAGCAAACCCCAGGATTACATAAGATGCAGTCACAAAAGATAAAGTGGAATCATTACACAGCAATTGTACTGTGGAAAGAAGATTCCACCTGAGAACTTCCTCACTGTGAGAGCTGTTCGGCAGTGGAACTCTCTGCCCTGGAGTGTGGCGGAGGCTCCTTCTTTGGAGGCTTTTAAGCAGAGGCTGGATGGCCATCTGTCGGGGGTGCTTTGAATGCGATGTCCTGCTTCTTGGCAGGGGGTTGGACTGGATGGTCCATGAGGTCTCTTCCAACTCTATGATTCTATGAAGGGTCCCTGCTCCTCCAAGAAGAACTCTGAAGCTCAAGCACAGTAATCAACTGAGCTCCCTCCAATGTCCTTAGCAATACAAAGGACAATCAACTCCAGTACTAAGAAATACTAAATATGCTGCCTTCCTTAGCAATTATAACCAAGTGTCAGTTGCCAATCAGGTCTCCATAAAATGTTAACTTTGCAAATATTTGAGGCTTAATCAGATATACTTTCACCTCCTGTTTCAAGTACAAAGCCATATCCAATCAGCCCAAAAGCACAATCAAAACCTATCAATCAAAATTTTAAACACCTGTCCTTTTACACTGAATAATAAAAAATAACAGATGCTTTTCTTTCACAGATTCCTAGAAAGCAATTTTAGTCCAAATGCATAAATGTACAGAATTGCCTCTCCCTGGCTCTTGATGGGGCTGTGAGCTGATGTTTCAAAGCAAAGGAGAGTGCATGATAGCCTTCAGAGCTTGTCAAGTTACTTAGAGAATGAATGTTTCTTGTAATTTAACAATTCAGGAACAGTTGTTATAGCTTCATTTTAAAAATCACCCACTGCTTTTTTGTCATCCAGTAATAATTAAAACCTTACATGGCATGGACACTTATAAGAAAGCAATGCTACATGTTACTGGCTTATGCTTCAGAACATTACTCTATGTGAAAGCAGTGAGGGAAAGGCTAGTAAAATGGCTTGCCATTTGATTTGTTGGAAAACCCCACAATAATAGTCAAAGGCAGAAAATTGTTGTTAGGTTGAAATTAAACCGAAGCTTAAATACTTGGTGACAATAAAACCTTGTGAAAAGAACTTTAAAAATGCCATCCATGATTGGATTTCACACATATCATGTCACTGCTCTTGTTCCACAGTTTAAGAAGCCTTTGAGGATGGTGGACTCTCCTACTACGGAAGTCTTTAAAAACACTGTGACATGGCAGGCAGTTAGACTAGATGGCCCCATCCAATTCTATAATTCTATGAATCTGGATGTAGAGCAATTCCCAGTCCAAATATATGATGTGCCAGAGGATTTAGTCATATATCCGGCCATTCTGCATCTGTATATTGTTTTCTGAGATTTAGACAAACTTCCTACAGGATCAATCGGTACACATTCAAAGATATTCACCAATTTGAATTGTTCTGATTTTCACCCACTTTGACAGAATCTTAGAGAACGAAGCTCTTTATCAGCCACAGAACAAGAACATCACCCAAAAAGTCATTCTTCCTTACTGAAAATCTGCTTTAGGAAGTGAGTCATTCATTGCTCACCAAGGCAAAGGGATTACAACTGTGCTAAGCAACCCTGGTATTACTACCTTAGGAGCACACAACAATGAAACAGCCATCCAGAAAGGAGTCTGAATTGCAGCCCAGGTTAATTTAAACAAAGCAATGTTTTTCTTTGGGTTTTCCTGAAGTGTTTTATCCACTGACACTGAAATTAGAGGCTGAGCTTTGCTGGCGGCCTTCTTTCACACGCTGCTGGTTTTTTTGCACAGCTTTCCGGCTTCATGGTCTTATTATTACTTATTTTTGTGATCATGCCTCACAAAGGAAACTTCGTAGCTGTGGGAGGTACTAAATGCTGTGCAATATGCACAGAGGAAGCTCAGCCTGCCTTTGATCTAATAACTGGATCCTACTTCACTGTTTATTTCTTGTTGCTGCGGATGGCCTGTTTGTTTGTTTTTACTCAGTGCTGTTTCTCCTTGTGGCAGCAGTTATTTTGGGCGGTATGTGTGTGTGTGTGTGTGTGTTTGAGCAGCGAGGATGCCTTCTCTATAAGCATTAAAGCCAACTGAGAGATCCAGTGCTGACAGGCCTGTGATACTCAGCACAGCAATACATTGTCAGCTGTATCCACAGAAGCCACATGCTAGGATGGTAGGTGGGGAGGAGAAAGCAAAAACTCAAGTGCATTTTCCTTTATGATCCACTGCTTGACAGCCTTTATCTTACCCTTACCAATAATGCATTTTTGGTTGGCAGGCTCATGTGCACTGATTTAGGAAATTATTCTCTCCAGGTGTATATAGGGCTGGGAAAGACTGTGTTGAGGCTCAGGGTTTGTTTCCCATTTAGGTTCCAAATTCCTTCAAACCCAGCTAATCTAAAAAAGGCTCCTCAAAAGCCGTTATTTTGAGCACTTACAGGGATTGGTGATTGAAAGGCAGAATCCCTGTTGTCTAGGCTGGGAACTAGCTGTGTGACATGTTAATTCCTAATGATCAGCTCATATGAATGTTAATATGCAACCAGAAAACCTGCTCATCACCTCCTCCTTTCATTTCCTTCCTAATGAATATTTGATACATAAAGCACTTCCCAGCTAGTACTGCTTGGGTGGAAAGCATTCTAAGGCTTATATTCCTTCGGGGCTTTTTATTGAAAAATTGTCAAGTACTAATATTGCTGCTCATTAGTAGCATGGATACAACATCTGCTCTTACCACCAGATACAGCTGTGGTCACGGCTAATTTTTAACAAGGGCCACCTTTTCAATTGAGCAAAGGCTGCAGGGCTGGCTATATTGGATTCAGTTGCCAAATCACTCCCACAAAACCCAACAAGGAACAAGTGGTCCCTGAAATAACTATAATCTACTTTCTCAGATGCAGCAGATGGTGGCTGGAGAACATTATGAGACATTCTGAAATTGTATAGGAACAGGTATGGCTGAGAGCTGCCCTAACTGAAGCGCACATAATTAACCCTTGGCTAAGCTACACAAATCAAAATGAACCAACTGAGCCAATGGGCAGAGAGTGAATGGGGACCATAAAATGGAGACTGCTATGAACCATTACAAAACAGACTGGGATGCATAATATTGCCAGAATATAATATTGAATGCTCATGGTACCAGTTCCTTTTGTTAAAATTCATAAACCTTTAAACAAATATCTATAGACCATTTTTCAACACTGCAAAGCTTCTGTCAAGCGGGAAGTCCCATGATAACCCCCAAGGAAGAATAGCAGTTTAACCCCAGTGTTCTTCACAACACTATCTGTCAATAAAACAGGCTCTAATGCTGGTTCTGTGTGAAGACTGTTGCCAAGTGAATATTAACAAGGGCTTTGTTCATTCTGTTTGTGGAAATGTCTTGCAAAATAAATGCTCTAAGTTCATTTCACAAGGCTTAGAGGGTTTGCTTGCTGGTTAAATAATGGAGCTAGAGATTCGGTCATTTTAAGATGGTTGGCATGTTCAGTGGTAATAAATTTATTTGTTTATCGGATTGGTATATATATGCAATGATTACCTGTATATATTCACATATATATATTTGTGTGTGGGTATGTGCACACACGCACACACACATAGGTATAGGTAAAGGTAAAGGTTTCCCCTGATGTTAAGTCCAGTCATGTCTGACTCTGGGGGTTGGTGCTCATCTCAATTTCTAAGCTGAAGAGCCGGCGCTGTTCGTAGACACCTCCAAGGTCATGCAGCCGACATGACTGCATGGAGCGCCGTTGCCTTCCCGCTGGAGTGGTAATAATAATAATAATAATAATAATAATAATAATAATAATAATAATAAAACTTTATTTATACCCCACCACCATCTCCCCACGGGGACTCAGGGCGGCTCACATAAGGCAAGGCACGACTAGCACAATTTACAAAAACAACAGCATAAATACATTGAACAATATACAAAATAAATTAAACACAGTAAGATAATAAAACAAGATACAGCAGCAATAATATCAATCAACGACCAAGTACAATTCAGTCGGTACCTATTGATCTACTCTTATTGGCATGTTTTTGAACTGCTAGGTTGGCAGAAGATACAAAGGTAGTTAGTCTTTGCATATATATGAACAATGAGTAACTACATATACACACACTTAAATATATGCAAGTTTAAGTTCTACAGGAAAAATCAAGGATAAACTAAACAAACAGCAAGTCTTTTGAAATGTATCATCTTTGAAAACTCGAGGTCAAGAAAGGGAAGATTCACTAGATATCTCCCCAGCTTACAGGGACAATCTGTTTCCAGAATTACCTTCATTTCTCTACTTGCACCTCTTTTCTAATTAACCTTTCAACCTCTATTACTTTCCACAGATACATTTCTCTATAAAAATGCTTTTAAATGACTTTTACTCAGCTTTAAAAGGACAGGTTTTTTGACTCTTTAACTACATTTCACTTTGGACTGTGTTCTGACAATCTGACTCCTCCAAATACATTAACCCTTCTAGTCTCAAAGACAGAATAGATCATGTTGGATGCAGAATCACTGATTAATGTGTAAAGTCTCTTTATTTAAAAAAAAAACAAGAATGAAAGAAGATATGTAAATAATTGAGTTTACCCTTGGCAGGAGTACAAGATCCCAAAGGAAGAAAAAAGAGCTTCCTATCTGTCATTGATTTATTTCTCTGCATATGTGCTTTCAAGTTGCCTGTTGACTTATGATGACCCCATTAATTTCACAGGATTTGCTCAGGAAAGGAATACTCAGAGGTGGTTTGGCCAGTTTCTTCCTCTGAAATATAGCCAATAGCATCTAGTATGAGTTACATATCATGCTTCATCAAAAGCAGTTTATAGTAATGCCATATAAAACAAACAAGGTGAAAACAACACTGTAATTATATTGAAGGGGAAAAAACAGCAGCATAAATTTCAAAATAATCTAAAGTCTCGGGATAATGTAAACCATTGCATTTGCTTCTGAAAAGGCAAACTATATGAAGCTCTCTGGGAAAAGAGTTTCATAGATAAGGTGCGATAATAAAACACTATTAGCATGGCTAATCATAAAATGAGGGCTAGTATATAATACTAGTATGTAGTATATAAAAACTCCTGATTTCCTGGATTTTATTGCATGAGGTAGGCAAACTGGCATTGAAGTCATATGTATCCCATTGCTGGTCTACCTATGGGAATAAAGCCATCAATAGTTGCCAAGCCAACAACATTCCCATCGCCTACCTTGTGTGATGGGGCTGTTTCACCTTTGTGCCGACATGCCAGCACTGAAGTGATATCGGGGAGAGGTATTCTCTCTCTCTGTCCCCTTGCCTCCTCATTATTACTGAGCTATATTTTTTTTTCTTTTTACTATATATATATATATATATATATATATATATATATACACACACACACACACACACACACACACACACACACCTAGGCACTACAGGACTGTGAAATTGCTTTCTTTTTATTTTAAAAATTATGGAGCAGTAGACGTTCAGCTGGGCAGAGTTACCAAGGCATCTAGAAGTATGACCACAGACTGAAAAATCAGTGCTACTGCACAAATTGAGAGTTGTGAAATAATGTGGATGCTCATGCTGGTACAGATCTCTTATTGGTGCTCAAGAAACTGCAATAAAGTCCCCTTAAGTGCTATTTAGAACAAGCATGCAGGAGGAGTAATATGGAAATAGGGAGCAGGGCAAGGGCAATGCTGTTAAACCAAGTTAAAGTATGGGGGCTGTATATATCCCTCGTTCCATTGGATCCATCTCTCCCATCTCTCACCAAATTGTGCTCACTGGCCATCAGAAAATAGCACTGAATACAAGACTTTATTTGACTATGGGTGTGCAGGAGTGTTTAGGTTTTGTGCATTCTGGCTCAATTGAGAACCTACTTACAGTAATAGCTATGTTTCTTTATTTCATTTTCAGAATAAAGTCTAATAGCTGTAGTCTTCATTTATGGATCTTATTGCAAAGATGTCTTGTTGTGTAGGCCATGTGCAAGATCCTCTCCTCCAGTAGAAGAGCCTTGTTTAGAGCTTACATTTGGGTGTTGAATAATGTCTAGGTTGCCTCCATTGCTACCTTCATTGGTTTGTCTCATGGAACAACAGAGATAGGTAAGAAATGACCAACAGCACATTCATTATCATGAGGAGTTGAGATAGTGTATGGATGCACAGAGACTGATAGATCATTTCAAAATAAATAAACAAATAAACATAAATACTGATATAGGGTAGTCCACACAAAGAGGAAATCCAGAAATGCAAAAGATAGGAGGAAATTATATTTATGCTGTTGCAAAATTTTGAAAACCTTCTGGATGTTTTGGATTATTAGATCACAAGACAGAAAGGAGTAACTGAAATCCCACTAAAATAAAACTTTATTATAATATTTCAGTTAATTTATTTCTCATGTCAGAAGCAAACTAAGGGTACAAGTTGTAATAGATTTACAAAGAAAAAAAATTGGCATTAATACTAAATGTCTTTTGCCCAGTAGCTGGCCACTTGGAGTGCCTCTGGTGTTGCTGTTAGAAGGTCCTCCATTGTGCATGTAGTAGGGCTCAGAATGCATTGAAGTAGGTGGTCTGTGGTTTGCTCTTCTCCACACTTGCATGTTGCAGACTCCACTTTGTAGCCCCATTTCTTAAGGTTGGCTCTGCATCTTGTGGTGCCAGAGCGCAGTCTGTTCAGTGCCTTCCAAATTGCCCAGTCTTCTGTGTGCCCAGGGGGAGTCTCTCATCCGGCGTCAGCCACTGATTAAGGTTCCAGGTTTTAGCCTGCCACTTTTGGACTCTCGCTTGTGGAGATGTTCCTGCGAGTATCTCTGTAGACCTTAGAAAGCTATTTCTTGATTTAAGGTGTTGGTGTGCTGGCTGATATCTGAACAGAGGATGGGCCGGAGATGCCAATGCCTTGGTCCTTTCATTGTTGGCTGCTACTTCCCGGTGGATGTCAGGTAGTGCGATACTGGCTAAGCAGTATAATTTCTCCAGTGGTGCAGGACGTAGACATCCTGTGATAATGTTGCATGTCTCATTTCAGTTTATGTAGGACACAAATTACTACCAGAGGCATTTAGAAAGAAAAAAAGCCATTGGGTACATGGCAGCCTGAATATATTTCATTCACCAGCAGTGGCCAATTGAAATATAAAACCCAGGGTAGGGCAAAAGGGTGTCTCTATGCTCTGGCAGATGATTAAATCCACCCCAGTAGGTTGGTATCATATAACAGGGTAGAACCATTTTACAGATTTTCCTTCATCATAATTTCCCTTTCTTATAATACTGATACGGAGGCATCTAGCACCCTGGAAGATCACTTGCTGCAAGCAACTGAACTGGATTGGCAAGGAGAGTACTTGATTTGCAGCCTAGTGAACTGAAACCGCTCAAAAGCCTGAAGGGGGAACAGGGCTGGAATAACCTTTTCTTTTTCTTTTATCTTTTTCTATCTTGCTCCTTATCTTCCTGCTTATCTAACTGGAAACAGAAGTGACAGGGAAATTCAGTAATTCCAGGGAGACTAAAGACTTTAAGATGATCACAATTTAATAACTAAAAATATTTCTTCTTCCTGCTTAGACGCAGTTACATACCACCAAGTAATTATATATCTGTTTTTCAACACTTTGTACTGTTGTGGTGGTAATGTTTCATCAAAGTTCAGGGGGACATTCATGCTACCACAGGAAATGAGAGCTCTCCCATGCACCCTAATAGTTTGTCTTTTTTAAGGGGGGGAGAGAGTTTATATGTATTGTATATACCAGGTATGGACAAACTTCAGCCCTCCAAGTATTTTGGACTTCAATTCCCACAATTTCTAACAGTCTCTGTTAGGAATTGAGGGAGTTGGAAGTTCAAAACACCTGAAGTGCCAAAATTTGCCCATGCCTGGTATATATTGTGTTTCTACTACGGATGCAACTTAAGAAAAAAAAGCCTTCCAATTGGAATGAACAGCTTCAAATCTTTACCAGAATACAGGCTCTTCTAGAACAGACTGGGAGGGCAGGACACCAGGTGGCAGTGGTCTGATACTACATTACATCAGCATTATTACGTTTCCATTTAAATAAATCAATATAATGCCTGCCATGTTTATGGAATTTGCAATGAAACAAGTTGATTCATGCTTCCTGCTCTTTCCTCTTTTTACAAGAGATGAGAAAAAAGAAGTATGAACATCAATTAGATATGATGACTATGCACTTCTTCACTCCGAGGAAATTATCCATTTATCTTTAACATCTAGTCACAATACAATGGCAGTAGTCTATACCCCAAAACAAATAAGAACAATAGGTGCATATGAAAGAGTTTAATGAAAAACTATACCAAGGCAATGATTTTACTACATTACACTTCTACAATGTAAAGTCCAATATTTTATAATAATAATAATAATAATAATAATAATAATAATAATAATAATAATTTTATATCTCATCTGCCTCTCCTTACAGCTCAAGGTGGGTTACAACATTGCTAAAACACATCCCCATGTTTTCACCTCAATTCTTTTAAAAATACAATTGTAGTGAAAGGTGATACCATTCCATTAAAGCAACAGTTAAATGTGACCCTGGCACCACTATGATGCCCATGGGGAATCAGGGATGAACAAGGAGGAGGCTGAGAAGTCGGTGGGCAAAATGAGCTCCCCTTCAGCTCTTCAGATTTGAAGTCGTGAGGTTCAGGATGCAGGAGCCCAGCCAGATTTGGAAGCCTTTAAAAGTCTATGCCCGTCGATGTGCTGGAGGAGGGGCATAGGGAAGCACCCACTGATCAGCGCCATTCCATTCATCTGGAAGATGTTCTCCTTTTTATTTATTTGTTACCTGGCAAAGTGCAAAACATCAGCCTGAAAACATATTCAAGTATTGCTTTTTTATGGATTTGATTTTATTCAACTGTTTGAAAAAATGTTGTTGTTGTTGTCCTCCAGGCATCGTGGCTGGGAGCCTTGCCATCTGAGGGCGTGGGTATCTGGGGGGGCCTTCCTTCTGGAAAATGGAGGTGGAGATGCCAACACCGCCGGGGAATTGAAGAAGGATCTTCTGAGGGTTGAGCACATGGTGCTGGTTTCTAGGTATGGTGGGGCCCAGCCCCTGCCTCTTGTTGGACTTTTGGGGGCTGCTTCTGTACATAATTTCCTCCTCAATCTGGTGAAATTTCTGTTGTTGCTGCTCCTGCCACTCATGCTCCTTCTCTGGGTGCTGGAGGTGCCACTACTGCGCCATGTGAGCCAGGAAGGACAGCTCCACTTCAAGCTTGGAAAAGGTCTTCTGCAGCTTCTCTCCCTTCAAAAGGTTGCTCCCGGGGTCCAAGACCTTTCTCTCAAGCTCCTGAAAGTTGTGTCAGCTCTCTTCCCACTTGCGGATGCCTTCTAACAGTTCCTGGTGGGCGTCATAATACTGCTTCACCTGCAGGGTTCCCGCTTTGTACTGCTGCAGTAACCCCTCAATGAAGTTGTCCTGGAAGTAGGGGCCAAAGGAGTGCCTCTGCCGCTCGCTGTAGAAGCACTGCTCCTTGTGGGCAGCAATGATCTCAGTGAAGAGGCATCCTGCTTGAAGCTGGTCTTGGGGCTCTGCTCTAGCGCTTCCAATTTTATACATAATATTTTAAAATAGTTGATTCACAAAATAAAGTTTGTGTATATTGAATCATCAGAAAGCAAATGTAGCAGTATCTCAGCATCCATGGGGATAATTTCAGACTCTGGGGTATTTTGAAATTCTAGATAAGGAATGCTCAACCTGTATTAGAAATACAGAAAAATTATTGTCTGTTTTCTGTTTTGCAAACATCTAATGCATTGCAGCTGTCAGAAGCCTTGGCCTTTGTAGACTTGTGCTGTGTTCTCCTTATCTTAAGTCATCCCAAAAGATACCCACTGATTTCAATGCTCATTCAGCCCAGGCCTGAGTTTCAAATCTTCAGATGTGGCATTTGTGTTCTCGGTGGTAGCCCTTCCCAACTTGATGCCCTAAAGATATATTGGGAATTTTAGTCCAACACAACAGACGGGCACCATATTGAGGAAGTCAGTCCTAAGCAATCTGCTTGACATCTGGTCCAGGAAGGGATAAATTGACAACGAAGAATATTTGTAGAGTCCCAGCAAATGCTTCATGTGGCAAAGAATAATGAGCAGTATAAATCTCTTCTCATATTCTCTATGAGGTGTAAAGGCAAACACTGATCATCCCTCAGCTGCTGAAAAGCCACTTCAAGAAAGGCAGTGATAGATTCTTTGAAGGAACCTCATAATGTCTAGAGAAGAGCTACTTTCTTATTTATGACATATACTGCAGTTCCCTGGTTCTAAGGCTCTGAAATATTAATCTTCATTTCCCCGCACCAGAGAGCAGCATGCAGGTGCACCTGAGTGTGCATACACACACTCTCTCTCTCTCTCACACACACACACACACCCCAGAAGAAAATATTGAGTTGCTCTGTGTGCTTTGTTTTGTTTTGTGTTTCAGGACTCAATTCTCTTCATGAGAGTTGGCAAGCAATACCTGTCCCAATTTCTCTTCCTTCATCCCTATAATATGATAGTAGAATAAATCTATTTGTTTATTTGAATTCAGCTTTACATTTCTTGAAAGTAAAATGTGAACATTTAAATGTATGGATTAAACACTTTCTCTAATCTAACTGTTGCTCATTTACATGTCTTTGTTTTCCCAGAGGACGTGCTTTTCAGTAATGTTCTAGGAGCAACACTGGTCGTTGATCTCAATAAAAGCCCCCCTTCCTTTCCACAACAATAACACACCAGGGGGAATCTCTTTTTTGCGTTCACCTCAGGCCTCATACAGTGGTAAACCACACAACTATTTCCCCCCTCTGCTTAGGTATGCAATAGGTAATTTCTTTAAACATGCTATGACAAATTAATCCCTGGGGTTCTTTATCAGAATTACATCAGTACAACTTTTGTTCAAGGCTGCAATTAATTATGGTCAGAAATTAGGTGTACAGTTTCCATAATAGATGGAAACCCTCCTTATCCACAGGGAATACATTCACAGACTTTATGTGGAAATGCAAAACTGTGGATAATAATGAACCCTATTGAAAGGAAGGGATTCTGGTCCAAGAATACCATACAGTCACCACTGAGTAAACCAGAAAATGCCTAGCAATTACATATTTGGTCAGAAATAGACAAATGAAACTGTGTCCTGTAGATACAGGGGTCACACTGCATTTTGTTTCTGATCTTCTGGGAGTGCACCTCCATTTATAAGGCCAAGAGAGAGATATTTGCAGATGTGTGGGCAGGCTAAAATTTGTAGTCTTGGTTTGCAGCCTTAAACCCTACAACATAATCCAGTGATAATATTGTACAGAAGTTCTAAAGCTGAGGTAATTGTAGTCTTAGTAAAGAATCCCCCAGAATTTGAAGCCACTCATGTTGGTAATTCAGGAAGCTACAATCCATAAAATAAGTTTTTCAAACTCTGAGTCAGTTTTCTTGAATTGCCTCATTAGACTTGCCCCCAATTTAAAATTAAAAGTTTAGCTGCACATGGAAACCTCGTTTTCTACTGAGGTGAGACTTTTAAATATTCAGAAAATAAACATTTGCACCTAAAATGAGACTTGACCAGAGGATTACACATATTTTCTAATACTAATTATGCTGGCTACTGTTCTATCATGAACACAGAAGTGTTATGAATGACTAGATCTAGGTAAAATTTCTGAATCTGTGATTGCTACTTAGGATTGTGAATTTACTTTACCAGGCATCCGCTGTATAGGAAGGAGGAGATGCATTCTGCCAACAATCAGAGCAGACGGGAAGGGCATTTCTATGAATTTTAAGAAGAAGGGTCAGGCCAGACAAGGTTAATTATTTCAGTATACTTAATGAAACAGCTGATGTAGAATGTTTATGTGTCGTCAACTTACACGGCAACAATACCAAATTGCCAGAGGGGACTTGCCTCCTTCTGAGGCTGAGAGAGTGTGACTTGCCCAGGATTACACAGTACTGGTCAATAAATTGTCATTTTTACAAGCAGAAGAATAAGATAGAACACTGATTTTCTTGTCTACCAACACAAAATAGTGGGATTGTGATGGCATTCCCAGGATAGGATATAAATTGGCTATCAATATTTCATTATCAGAAGTAATATTTCATTCTCAACCAGGTACTGAGGCAGAGGGAGGTGGTGTTTCACTTTCATTTCCATAAGGCTTTTAGTACAATAATGTATCATTCATTTAGATGCCACATTAGAATCGGTTACAATAAATGTTCCCTTTTCTAGGTACACATAATCAATTAATATTCTTTAGCTTTTTAATATAAAAACAACACAATGGCACTTTCCATTAATTTTTAAAATCTCTCAACCTGATTGAAGGTGCAGCCAGACTGATTAAAAAGTTCAAAAAGACACAAATTTTATTCCTGTTCTTTTTTATTTTTGAGATCCATATATGTATTGTTTATGTTGGAATATTTTCTGACATCTCCTGGTAAAATCAGAGATTTTGTGTACCACCTCCCTAGGTTGGCTTCTTTTAATCTAGTACAAAATAGGAAAGAATGGGCACAAAATCTGTTTTGTTGTGTTTTTTGTCTGGGTGCACCTGAAGTTTGGGGACTCTTTGACTCTTAATTCTCCCACCTTTTCATAACACAAATGTCTTCCTTGAATGTGAGAACAATTCTAAGAAAACATGAGGCAAATCAGTCATTAAAATATCCTCACATCCTTTAGAAGAAGTTTCCTACATTTCATGCTGAGCGGCACCAACTGTGCTTCATGTGTTTGTTTTACAAGATCCTTTCCCATCACACTATTTGCATTTTCTATATGTGGAATTAATTCCTTCATACTAAATACTTAGGACATTTACATTGGCCAGTGAGGCAGTGAAAGGCGTATGTTATCAAGATTCTATTTGCATCTTGTACTTGATTCTTTACAGCTTTTATGAACAGTTTTGAAAAGATATCAAATTATGTTTGAGATCTTAAATCTCCCTCACAGAAGCTTTCAAATGGAAGCATCACAAAAACCTTCAGCTGCATTTTGTAGCCTCTAAAAAGCTCTTGAACATATGATAGGTGGAGCCTGGATGGAATCCCTTGCAAAGTGGAACCAAGCTGTGAAAGTACATCAGTGGCTAGGAGTGCCAGGCACCTGCAAGGACCAAAAAACCACTTGGCACATTACTACAGTAACAGGATAATATTACAACAGGAAAAGACAAGATGGCAATGATGTTGAGGAAGAATGGATTAAGCTGCTTTCTGGTTGAGCCCCATTCCAAATAATTGCTGTGAATAGTCAGAGCCAAAGGATGCCATTCCATCTTTTCAAAGGAAATTGCTATAATCCTTTTGTAATACTTAGCTAAAGAAGACAGCACTTATGTAGACTGTGTGGGGATGAAAAGTACAACAATATTAGCTGAAAATTAAAATGAAGCAAGAACACGCAAACCTTTACATTTGGATGTATATAATCAGATGATACAATAACCCCATGATGCTGAAAGAGAGAGGAACCACCATTAATAATATAATATTTAATATTAATGAGCAGATGTTGACTAAAACACTGATTTTAATGCATAAACTCAATTGATTCTATGTGGATGAGAACAAATTAAATTCTAATAACATGAGTGTTGGGAGAACTAACATTTTAAAACAAACCCTGCAACTTGGACATTACTTCAAAACTCTGAGAGTTCCCATTTCTACCCACCTTTAGATCTGAGGGCCTTTCACAATTCCCAATTGTAGCACTACGAGTCTCCTTCAATTGCCCTGGCACCATCCTATGGAATTCTTGATGTTTCCAGACAGGCCCTATATCCCAGAATCTGATCCCATGTTTTCTGTTTATTCCAGATTATCTGGCAGTGCAGACTCATATAATCCAGTTTAACACAGAAAACCTGGGTTCAGATCCTGGGATATAGGGCCTGTCTGGAAAGTCCCTGAGTCTCCTTTGACAAGGGAAGCATTTCATAGTCTTTGAAGTGGTTTATGTTACAGGCCTCAAAGTGGGGTTTACATGTGAAGTTCAGGACCATATTCTCCACAGATATGGAGGTTATACTGTACCTTGTTTGTGGTTTCAGGGCTTAATTTCAGCAAACTTGAAACCAAATCAGTGTTCAGCCTATATCACTGCCTATGGTGCATAGGCAAAGAAGGAATGATCTTTTAGGAATTCTAGTCATTCCTCAAGAGTTGATTTCAGAAGCCAATGTTGATTGTTGCATTGATCATTAGGATTGATTCAGTCCCCCATATTGCTTCAACATCTGCATAGAACTGTTGAAAGATTGTCTGGGGATTTGGAGCATAGCAGCATCAGTATGCTGATGACATACAGCTCTATTTCTCCTTTTCATCTAATGCAGGAAGTTGTCAATGTCTTGAATCTGTGCCCAGAGGAGGTAATGGACTAGATGAGGGCTAATAAATTGAAGCTTAATATAGGGAAGACAAAGGTGTTCCTGGGCAGGAAGAAGATGAACTCAAAAACCGGGATTCAATCTGTTTTGAATAGGATAGTATCCCCCTTGAAGAATCTGATTCACATTCTTGAGATACTCTTTGATTTGGATCCTGAAATGGCAGCAGAGGCCAGCTAAGGGTAACCCCTTGATGTATCAGCTACTCTTTTTCCAAATAAAGTCTGACTTGGCCATGGTAAGCCACATCTTTGTTACATCTGGATTGGGATATTTGAAAGCACTCATTTTGAAGTGCCTGTAAAAAATTAAGTTGACCCAGAATGTGCTGCAAGGATAGTTGTAGATTAGGGGTCCCCAAACCAAGGCCCCATGGACCAGATGTGGCCCTCCAAGCTCATTTATCCAGTTCCCGTCCTAAACTTTAGACCTAGTGTCACCCTAAGTCTGAAATGACTTGAAGGCACACAACAACAATCCTAATTAACTTGACTATCTCACCAGCCAGAAGCAGGAACACACTTCCCACTGAGATACTGGTAAGTTTATGTTCATTAAATTGTTCTTCATTTTAAATATTGTGTTGTTTATATAAAAAAATTTTTGCACAACAAATAAAGATATGTGCAGTGTGCATATGAATTCATTCATGTATTTTTCAAATTATCATCTGGACCCCCAACAGTCTGTGGGAATGTGAACTGGCCCTCTGTTTAAAAAGTTTTAGGACCCCTGTTGTAGATGCTTATTTATACAATCACATTACACTCATCCTACAATGCCTGCACTGGTCAGCAGTTTAGACACCATTCAAAGTGTTTGTAACTTGGAAAGTCCTAAATAGGTCAAATTCATCAAGCCTGCGGTACAGCATCCTTCCATGCCTAGATGTCAGGGCCTGGCCCTGTATTAGATCTTCCTCTCCTTCCAGGTCTTAGGTTTAGGGGTGGGAGGGCATTTCAAAATGAGAACATTGCTTTGAAAACAAAACAGAAAATACCCCTGCAGCTCTTTATTGCTTGTAACTGTTGTTGCCTCTCCACATTGTACAGTGGCCTTCCTCCTCTGCTCCTTCTCCCCTCAAACCACAGCCAACACCAGGGCAATACCAGGAAGGGAGAATTAAGCTTGAGGAGCTACTGAGCCACTTCAGACACTGCTAAATAAAGATTTGGACTTTTGGATTTCCCTGGTTTATTGTTAAATGTCTCTATTCTCCTTTTGTAAATTTCATTAGGAAAGACAATAATATTGTTAAATTGAGAACAGAAGTTGATAATCTATGCCAAATTTTTGCCTTGGATTTGGAAGGGTGGAGAGTTTGCTTGTTTCTTGATTTTTTGTTTGTTTTGTTTTATTTACTTTGTTTCTTGTGTGTAGGTATATGCATATGTCTAGATGTGCGGTGTTACTTCTATTTTTTCTTTGTATATTACCAGTATTTTAAATCAGTATTTTTTTTAAATCCCATTCTGCTTCCATTTCTCTTATTGTACTCTAAGTAGTTGAAAATCATTCGGAGAGGCAGGTTAAGAAATTGTTGTTATTTATTGATCTAAGGTGTATGTGGACTGCACCACTGCTATGAAAATGAGTTTCTTCTTCAGCTCCTCTTAGGTATTGAATTATTTTTTTAACTTCTTGATTTCATACCTCTCTCTCTCCTGTCCACTTTCTCCCTCCCTAAATACTTGGTTAGATGTCTTCTCCTTCTTTCTCTTTGTCTACCCCACCCACATTTTGTTCCACCCCTCCTCTCTGTTTGTTGTTTGAACGATATGCTTTGAGCAGCTATAATTGTTGGTCAATATGTACCTTTAAAAAAAATCACCAGGGGTTACCCCAAGTCTCTGCATTGTCAAAGCCCAGTGGAGGAAGATATTGTACGGGGTCTCCTATTCCCAGCTCTCTCTTATGTCAGGCACCGAGGAAAAATGAAAAATAGCAAGTCTTTAATAAAACAATTGGATTAGTGTGTATTCTTCTCTTTTCCATGCCTAGTTACTTGAAACACATTGCTCTTCTATCTGCATGTTAAAGTTCTCCTGGGAGCATTTCTACTTTCTAAATTTTTAATGCATATTTGGATTTGATCTAGGTGGAAAAGGTATTTAGTAGCAGAGATGCAGTGACTAAGAATGCCACGCTACAAAACATGAGAGTACTCAAATGAGGCATTGATGGAAAATTTAGATGGCATTCATCCTTGAACATAGTCATTGAGGAAATCAAACTTTTTCTTTAATCCATTATCTGCTCCCAGCTTGTGTTAAAATGCTGATCATGGATGAAGCCAACATGTGGTGGAAGACTCACAACCCAAGCCCAAGTAATAATTGCAATCACCCTGCTAAAACATTGCCAGATGAATCTCTACCCTTGGCAATACACTTGGCATAAATTCTTGATTGCCAGAAGGCTTCAGCTTTTGATATTATCCACTAATAACTCAAACTACTAAACACCTTCCATGGAAAGTGTAATACTGATTTCTTTGCTATCTGCAGTGCTGCTACAGTTATAAATAATGTAATTTTACATTCATTTCCTAGTTGTAAGGGTCAAATGTGTAATTAAATAGTTGCCTCAAGCAGAGTTCAAGCTATATTGGTGAAACATGTAAATTCATAAAAACGACTTAATAAAGCACTTAGCCAATCAGTTCAAATCAGATAACCTGAATGTTTCAGACGTACAGCCTCTATAATTTTGCATATGCTGTTTCTCACCTTGAGTAGCTACTTGACTGTCTGAGCAGAGGAAAGAGATATACCGTGGTCTATGTTTACTAAATCTGTTTTGTCGTTTGCAGCCTTAAGATACTTTAAGCAAAGGGGCAACTCACTAATGGAAGCTACTGTGGACTAACCTAGAACCCCTTCACCATAGTCTTTTGAAGTCTCCCTGCACTCTACAAACTCTTACTAGGGCTGTTTTATATTTTTATGGCAACAAATAGGATAATTAAAATTGGTTTCTTGTGCTTTAAGCTAATGAAATTAGTACTTCCTGTGCTTAACGGGTATGCATTATTCTCTTGCTAGATTGGCAGATGAGGAATTACTAGATAGCCAATGATTCTCAGCATCAGATGATGGACTGAACTAACGTTCTTTAGAATGGAGCCTGATACAAAGTAGGCCTGTGCTGTGGCATAATTACCTGCTTTTCTGCCTTTCTTTTGTGCTCCAGATAGTTTAAAAAAATCAAGAGAGTTTGGTAGTTGTGCTCACACTCCCCCTTTAGGTATATCATAACAAATAGTATAATCTGCCCAGAACACACTTGATCTCAGAAATTAAGCAAAGGTGGTTCAAAGCCTCCACCTCCAGTGGGAAAAAACAGCCCTTCACACATTCACTGACCTGTCACATCAGAAGAAGGAAATTATGAACTGCTATTGTTATGTGAGGTGGATCGGATGGGTGAGCAACAGAGACCTGCTATATTATTTTGTGCACATGACTTATTGGCAACACCAACACACAGCAGGTGGAGCATCAAGTGGTGGCCAATTTCTCAGCTGCTTGCTTTGAGCATTTCTTGAGCAATATTTACGTTGTCGTCGTCTCACTCGTTCAGTCGTCTCCGACTCTTCATGACCTCATGGACCAGTCCACGCCAGAGCTCCCTGTCGGCCATTGCCGCCCCCAGTTCCTTCAAGGACGCCCCCAGTCACTTCAAGGATACTGTCCATCCATCTCGCCCTTGGTTGGCCTCTCTTCCTTTTTCCTTCCATTTTCCCTAGCATCATGATCTTTTCCAAGCTTTCCTGTCTCCTCATGATGTGGCCAAAATACTTCATCTTTGCCTCTAATATCCTTCCCTCCAGTGAGCAGCCGGGCATTATTTCCTGGAGGATGGACTGGTTGGATCGTCTTGCGGTCCAAGGCACTCTCAGGATTTTCCTCCAGCACCAGAGTTCAAAAGTGTCTATCTTCCTTTGCTCAGCCTTCCTTATGGTCCAGCTCTCGCATCCATAGGTTACTATGGGGAATACCATTGCTTTAACTATGCGGACCTTCATTGACCGTGTGATGTCTCTGCTCTTCACTATTTTATCAAGGTTGGCCATTGCTCTCCTCCCAAGAAGTAAACGTCTTCTGATTTCCTGGCTGCAGTCTGCATCTGCAGTGATCTTCGCGCCTAGAAATATAAAGTCTGTCACTGCCTCCACGTTTTCTCCCTCTATTTGCCAGTTGTCAATCGGTCTGGTTGCCATGATCTTGGTTTTCTTGATGTTTAACTGCAGCCCGGCTTTTGCACTTTCTTCTTTCACCTTGGTGATAAGGCTCCTCAGCTCTTCCTCACTTTCAGCCATCAGAGTGGTATCATCTGCATGCCTAAGGTTGTTAATGTTTCTTCCAGAAATTTTAACTCCAGCCTTGGATTGGTCAAGCCCCGCACGTCGCATGATGTGTTCTGCGTACAAGTTGAACAGGTAGGCCGATAGTATACAGCCCTGCCGTACTCCTATTTACATACTTACTTATTTGCTAGGACATGGAAAGTCTCTAGAGGTGCTATGTAGATGTGGCTATTGCCACAGATGTGGTCCCTGGCTTCCAGGTGTATTTCAAGGAAGCAGGGAGAGAGTTGTGTCTGCATTCTCTGGCTTGTTTGAATCCCTAATATTGCAATTCTATGCATGTTTACTTAGGAGAAAGTCCTAATGAGTTCAGCAGGGCCAACATGTAAGCATGTATAGGATTGCTGCGAGGAGCCCCGGTGGCGAAGTGTGCTAAAGCACTGAGCTGGAGACCAAAAGGTCCCAGGTTCAAACCCCAGGAGCGGTGTGAGCGGCCACTGTTAGCTCCAGCTCCTGCCAAACTAGCAGTTCGAAAACATGCCAATGTAAGTAGCTCAATAGGTACCACTCCGGCGGGAAGGTAACGGCGCTCCATGCAGTCATGCCGGCCACATGACCTTGGAGGTGTCTACGGACAACGCCGGCTCTTTGGCTTAGAAATGGAAATGAGTACCAACCCCCAGAGTCAGACATGACTGGACTTAACGTCAGTGGAAAACCTTTACCTTTTACCTATAGAATTGCAGCATAAATTATGCATTCCCTTCTTAAGAACTGCTTTCTCAAGTAAATTGGGGGCAGGGAAGAATTTAAAGTAAGTTACCATTCAAACATTATCATAGCATTCATTTCACTCTGGGATCTGACAAGTACTCTTTCTTCATCTCAATTCCAGTATTCAGGCCATTTTATTCACTTTCTCTTGCTGAACTCTCACTGCCAGTGATGGTAAAAGATACTTGTAGGAAAACTACTTCATGTACCAAGATGACAAGAGTGCACTTTGAGTTGGTGTGGGTCATAAGAGGGTGCCATTTCCAAACAAAATGTCTTGGGCCAATACTATCAGAATTTATTAGTATTTGAATGGGAGATGGCAAGAAATACCAGGGAGTTCTGCCAAAGCTAAGACAATTGTGCCTGAAACTCTAGAGAGTGGCTAATCACAGTTACAAATACTGAGCCTGATGGACCAATGAGCAGTGCAAAAGCAGCTTCCTGTGCTCCTATGATGAACAGAATATTTATAAATGCTATACCACATTTTAGTGTTCAGAAAAACAAGGTTTTAAAAGCCATTCTTTATCAGAAGGAAAAAGTATAATAGTTAAGTTGTAGTTTCATCCTGACTGGATTTTAAAAAATACAAAGCAGATGTATTCCTGGGCATTACTTATAACTGAAACGTTTATAGAAAAAACATGGAAATAATAGGGATAGATTCTTGAACCACTAAAAAGAAGTGTAGCTCAACATGTTTCAGCACACTTTTTATTTAAAGCTAAAGATCTCTGCATGTGAAATGAAACAATCAAGTCTGGTCAACCAAGTGTATTTCAGAAAGCATCCAGGAATATTACTTTTTCTTTCACCAGCCTTCACTTCTCTGACCATTTCCATTTGGGTGGCTGAACATATACTGCAGATCTATGATGGTTTTTTAACGTGCTGGAGATTTTTGGTCAGGCAGGTATATTTGCTCTCCTCCTTTCTCTTGTTTTGCTGTTTGCACATGTTCAGGAAGGGATTCTGGAGGCAACTGCAGCTTACCTTGTCTGTCATACACACAGCTGCCGTAGGATCCACCAAAGTAGAATCCACTCGTTCCAGCTGAGGCTTTACTACATTGTTACTACAGAAACTCTGCTGCAACCAACCAAAGTCTGTGTTTCACCATCCTCTCAATATCAGTGTTATTTTAAAACATTCTACCTGGGCAAAGGACAAGGAGAAAAATGAGATTTGGAATCATAGGAAGACTGTGAAAGTGAAAATGTTGGATAATAAGGAGGAATTAAGGAAAAGCCTATTAAATGTCAAATTACATTATGATTTTACAAATTAAGCACCAAAGCATCATGTTTTACAACAAATTGACAAAAAAGCAGTTCAATACATGGTAACGTTATGTAGTAATTACTGTAGTTACGAATTTAGGACCAAAACATTGCAATGTATTGAAAACATTAACTACAAAAACATTGACTACTAAAAGGCAGACTGCATTGGCTAATACAGAACATTGGATAAGTGAAGGTTGGATAAGCGAGACTCTACTGTACTTTTAAAAACTTCAAGTAGAGTACAGTCTGGAAAGGACACAATTTTGTATGCAAACTTTGGTAATGGCATAAATGGAAGAACAGCAAGTAGGCATGTCTCACATAGTTACAGGCTTAGAAATGGTTCCTCATTTATTCACAATTGTATAAAGCTAAAGCAGTTGAAATGAATTGAATTGTTTGTTTCAGTTATTTGAAAATGGGTATGTATATCTTCGGCAATTAACTATTCAGGTTCTGTGTCCAGCTTCCTTTGCATCTTAAGTGTACATTGGACGTCCCGCTGCTGCTTATTTGACTGGCTGACTGTGAGACCTGGATAACAATTTGCTATTGTTGAATCAACATATCCCTAGGCCTATGTATTTTGCTTGAATGCTAATGGTACTTCAATAAAACTGACATTTATTTTGTTAAGAAGCTTTACAATCCTTACTATCCAGTCAGCTGCATCTTCAGTTTTGCTTGCAAAGGAGGATTAATTGGCTCCAGCCAAAATAGGTGGTAGCCACACCCCATTAAATAAAAAGGAAAAGTCACATTGAATTTGCCTGAATGAAAAAAATATATGCTAAACAGGTATTTATAATTAGTCTTCATCAAGGGGATGGGGACTGTTAGAAATAAAGCATTAACCTGCACTTCAAGATGACTGATGGGTTTAAATATGAGGTTCCCCCTTGGGTATAAATTAATCTAGGTGAATGAACATAACTGTGACAGAGCGTACCGCAAGAAATCATGCTGGTCTTTGGTATTGTTTCTGTACCCTAAAGATTTCCATTGTACTTTTGTGCTCAGGGTCTCCAAGATTCATCAAGCCATGCCCACTGACTGGCATTTGCAAAGTTCATTTCTTTCTTACTGAACCTTTCCATTGGTCTATCAATCTATTTATACTTGAGCTACGGATTTTCAGGAAAGATTTCCCAGAGGCCAGATTTATTGCAAGTTAATTTACTGAGACAGAACATATGTTATACGTCAAGATAATTTCTTGCATGGGATGCATAAGATGGCCCATATGATTTCCCCCCTTTTTCCTGCTTATAGTTGTCCTTGTTCCAATATATGTAGCTGAGAAATAAATATTACCCATTATGCCAATTTATCACCTTCATTATTTTTGTCTCTATAATTGCAGTTATAGGAACCCCGGTGGCGAAGTGCGTTAAAGCACTGAGCTGAAGACCGAAAGGTCCCAGGTTCAAACCCCGGGAGCGGCGTGAGCGGCCGCTGTTAGCTCCAGCTCCTGCCAACCTAGCAGTTCGAAAACATGCCAGTGTGAGTAGATCAATAGGTACCGCTCTGGCGGGAAGGTAACAGCGCTTCATGCAGTCATGCTGGCCACATGACCTTGGAGATGTCTATGGACAATGCGAGCTCTTTGGCTTAGAAATGGAGATGAGCACCAACCCCCAGAGTCGGTCACGACTGGACTTAACGTCATGAGAAACCTTTACCTTTTACCTATAATTGCAGTTGAGTGAAAAAAGAATATGCAATTTTAGGATGCTTTAATGTTAAGCAATGTTTTAATGGGGGTTTTCTTTTTAAAAGGAAGGGGTTCTTCAATCATAGCTTTACTTTTTCTTTTTTATAGTTTCCTGTGTGATATCACAAGAATGTGATGAACTTCCCTCTGTGAGGAAAAGAAATCAAGCACAATTGCACTCCAAGAGTGTACCAAGGGCAAGTTCTTGGATGGCCCTTATCACTGTTGTAACATTACCCTTTCGGAGTGCTTCATGAAATGTTTGCCAAAAGCCACATGTTTGTGATGTCTCAGAGACCCTCGAGTCATGACCCTGTAGCCATTATGGATCAGACCGAAGAAGATATGGGATTTGTGCCGACTCAGCAAGATTCAGCTCCCTTCCAGATGTCCCCTGTTGACAGTTTTAGCCCACAGTTAATTACAAAAGCCCTTGAATCAGAGCCTAGTTCCCCAGAGAGTGCTCCTTTTGATAGGAAATTGTTTTTGGAAACATTCTGCTCTGAGAAGGCGAATAGGAGAAAAAGCGCTAGATTAATGGAGAAAGCAAGCGCTAATTAAACCAGTTCCCTTGAGAGTTTCCAGGGAGGTTTGCATCTGGAAACTTGTTGTCTTCAGTCCACTTTCCCTTGGGAAAAAGTGTTCAGGCACCTGGTTTGAGGGGAGATTTGAAGTCCCATAAAAGTTCTGTGCGCAGGCTGGCCTTTGCGGTGTCAACATGTCAGTTGAGGTAAACACATCGACTCTAGTTTCATCTTGTCTCCCTGGATGGTTTTGGTCAGCTTGGTGCATGACCTGTGGCTGGAATCAGACAGGAAACGTGTCCCTGTCGATTTTGTTAGTTCTCTTGGTAGTTTTCACTACTATTGACTACAGTTTCATTTTGGGCCATCTCCTTGGAGGCCTTGTTTAGAGCAGTGGTTCTCAACCTGAGGTCCCCAGATGTTTTTGGCCTACAACTCCCAGAAATCCCACCCAGTTTGCCAGCTGTTAGGATTTCTGGGAGTTGAAGGCCAAAAGCATCTAGGAACCCCAGGTTGAAAACCACTGTTTTAGAGTGACTTCATTTCTTCCTGGAGGGATAAGCCAAGAAGGTGGTGCTGGGCGAATTTGGATCCTGTAAGGGCACTGTTTGGTCTTCCTTGAAATTGCTGGAAAGGGTTTGGGGGTTGGGGGTTCCAGCAGTATGCTGGAAATGCTCAGCTGTATTTCTCCTTTCCAGATAGTTCCCAAAAAAGCTGTTTCAGTTCTAAACCAGTGTTCAGCATCAGTAATCAGTAATAGATTGGATGACAGCAGAAAACCCTGCAGCTTAGTTCAAATAAAATAGTAGTGCTCCAGGGACCTTTTCATACCACCCAATCATAGCACTGCTCTCCTACTTTAACCACCACAGCTCCAAAATATAACATCTAAGGATTTGCAGCCAAGGACAGGATATCTAGAACATCAGAGAACTCTGGCTCTCACCAAACTCCAGAACCCAAAGTTCTATAGAATCTTTCCATATAAGTTAGAAATGAAATCATTTCTAAATTATTGTTCTGCCCCCACACAATCTTAACGACTTAGAAGATGAACTGGCTGCACAGGGAGCAGATCAGAGACTATATAGTTGAATCAAACAAGAATTTATTAACTAAAAAGAATTTTAGACTTTCTCTCCTCCTGAGTCTCACTACAAAAAGTTTATGAGGAGAGGTATTTGGGAGATAGACACAGTTCTGGCCGAACTGAGGCTCCTGAATCTTTATTTATTCTTATTGTCTCTTTCTTGTATAGTGTTCAACTGTCTCTAAGATGGTCTCAGTATTTAATTTTAATTGGACTTGAATACAGCTCTGATTGGATGTGCTATTTTGTAGATCTTCCAGCCTTCCTCTCTATTCACCTTCCAGTCACCAAAAGGCTGACTCTTCCTAGAACCAGAAGTGCCTTGCCTGAGGCTCTGCCCCTGAGGAGATTCATAAAATGGCAGAGCAATGTAGGTTTCAAATGCAAAGAGGCTGCTTAGACTGATCCCCCCCCCCCCCGAAACTATACATAACATATTAATCCCTCTAACTAAAAAGAGCTTAAGTAGGGGTAAACAGTGAGGGTATTTATGGGGCACAGCAATTATATAGGCAGTCCCCAAGTTACAAACATCTTACTTACAAACAACTCATAGTTACAAATGTGGGTGAAACAACAGGAAGTGGGAGAAATCTACTCCTCAGAAGGGACATTCACTCCTGGAAGAGTTATCACAAGGAAAAGGTGTCCCCACTGAAGCTTTCTCACCAATCCTTGTTTCCACAACAAGCCTAAATTTTAAAATCCAATTACCACAGGGACAGAAAGTGAAGTGAAATCTTCTGAAAAGGGGCATAGACTGCAAAACAAACACTACAGGTGTGTTAACCCTTCCCTATACTATCCAAAACTCATGTATATATAAATGGCTTGAGCACAGATCTGTTTTTAGCCATTTCCTTTGGCTAATCCAGTTTCCTCAGTTTATTTGGGTGCCCTTAACTGCAAGTGACTAACCGTCATGGATTCCTGTCCGACAAGGGACCATCTTGGCTCCTCCTCCCCTATTCGGCATAACAGTTTAATCTTTTTTATTTTCCTTTATTTTCTTTATTTTGTTTTAGTGAGACTGACTGGGAGTTAGGGATGTGCGGGGACGGGTGGGTGGGGGACTTGGGAGAGTTACCTTTTTTTTACAGCAAACAAAAATTAAACCCTTATTTTCTGAAAACTACTACTACCTAGTTACCTCTCTGCTAGAGTAGAAAGTAAAAACAGCTTTAAAGAAGCATTAAACCCAAAGCAGAAAGCAGAGAGGAGGTTGAAGCATGCCTACTCAAGGCAGGGCCTGCAGTAGAGAGAAAAAAAAGGGGGGGTTAAAGGAAGCCCAGGGGCAATAGGTCCCGGTTAAATGCTCTTTCTTCCATAGGGACTGGGAAGCCTCCTTAAATGTCTTGGAAAGTTGCATGTAGGGAGAGAGCATGTGCTACTGCAGCCTATCTCCTCTAGAGTAAAAAGAAACAGCTTTAACTAAACATTAAACCCGGCTCTTCTAAAGACAGAAGGGAAGGGATAGCAGAAAGAGTGGTATCTTAACTCTAATGCTTTTAATCCAGGTCTTAAGGATATGGAAGGGGAGCCTGTGGGAAGTTCCCCCCATAATGGACCAGATAGAGTGCTTTCTTAACGCCATTGCTGACACCCAGGCTCCCTTGAAGGAAGAAGGGAAAGGCTCCCAGGAACGGAAAGAGATCCTCGTAAGTTCCCCATTGCTGCCAATGGGCCGGATCTAGCTGTATTTTTCAGCTATGGAGAGAAAATGGCTATCTGGCTACCCACATGTTTTGGGAGGCACACTAAAATGGATACATGGGTCTACTGGTATCCGGCCAGCAGAAACGGATCAAGGTCCAGCCAAAATTCACAAGCCTAATATATATGTGGCAGCAGCTACACTTAAAAATGTACCTGTTCCAACTTACATAAAAATTCAACTTAAGAACAAACCTACAGAACATATCATGTTCATAATTTGGGGACTGCCTGTAATTGCATAATGTGAAACAGCCTCTGTTCAGTTGAAAGGCATATCAAGGAACAGAAATTTGACCTATGCTAGATGAAATTACATTTTCCCCAAAGAAACAGATTTGGGATTTGGATATATTCCTGCTGTAGCATCCATTGTGTGATGGCGCTCAGGAAGCTGCCACAATTCCAGACACGTCCAAAGAACTGCCAAGCATGCCCATCACCCACCAAATTATTATACAGTGAATTTTAATGCTAGGAAACATATTGGAATTCTCATCAAATCAAAAGTAATACTTGTTGCATGTACAAATTTTCTTTTCGCTTCTTTTCTCCCACAGCAGGAAAAAGCTTATTATAACAACTGAGATCAATTCATAGGACTTTCAATCCTTCTGACTAAGTAGTCCAAAAGCCCTCCATCTCTGCTGATCAAGAGAAGAAATGGCTTCAGGGCCTTAAAAGCCAAACAGCATCCAGTGAAGAGGAATGAACCCAGTGACCTAACTCTGGACTACAAGTCACCTGCTTCAGTTATAATGATGCCTGTGCTTGTACTTACTTTCTTAACCAATTACCTCAAAACCAATCATGGTAATAGAATAGCCTGAAAAAAGAGAGCGATTTCTGGACTGACATGGATATAAAACACAGATATTAACAACCATCACATCTGACCTCTCTTGCAAAGATTGCAACACAGAATTTTCAAACATACAATCCTATATTACTGGCACTGATTACTTCTGGATGTATTACATCTTTTCAGCAAGAAAAAAGATCCCAGTTTTAATAACTGAAGCTAAATAATGTCTTCGGAGGATTTTTCTTTAAACTATCTACTGAACATTTTATAAATCTCTACAAGAGACTGACAGCTAAAAGTGACTAGCAGTTTGAACTTACAAAATTACTTCTAGCTTTACATTTCATTCTCAATTCTATGTGTGCATCTGTGTGAATAGTTTCCAAAAGTGTTGCTGGAATACTATCATGCAACAAAAAATGAGTCCCATGGCACCTTAAAGTGTAACAACTTTATTATATCATAAAATCCCATTCCATCGCATGAATTCATGCTGATATGGAATTTCAGATTTACATGCAATACAAATTTTGAAAAGCAAGAGCTGTTGCCATTATGGAGCAAAAATATTAGAGCTGGAGTCTACCAAATTGCAATCCATTGTTATCAATTTACCATGTTGAATCAGGATAAAGGGTTTAAAAATTATTATTATAGTACATAATTTGATTTCTACAGGACTTCACTCTTTATGAACCATCATCCTACCCAACCACATTTACTTACTGGGATGGGTCCAAGATTCCTTTTCTGTGGAGAGAAAGATTGTGCTCATACAAGGTGCCTCTGCCAGTGTTGTGAGATCCGTTCTCTTCCTAATGTACAGTGAGTCACCCCATTTATGAGAGTACCCTGGTTCTCTGTGTTAACATTTGCAAGGAAAATCTGCTTATTCACCTTGAAGACTGAAAATAACAATTCATGCAGCTGATGAAGTGGGCTTGCTGCAAATCTACACCACAAGTATGCTTCCTGAAAGCCTATACTAGAATACATCAATGCTAGAACATACTCCATGTCCTGTAATTTGATGAGACAGGTAAGAAATTACATTCATCACTAAGGTGACATACAGCCACCTCTTTCTCTGCTCAACTGACCCCTGCTGTTTTGCAAACCAACCCAAGTTAGTTTCCATTTGGTCTCAGACTATTGCAGAGTTTGAGGAGTCTTTCTTTCTTTAAACTATAGTTTCCAGAATTCCCTAGGCAACATGTTCACTGGCATTGTTGGCTGCATTCTGGGTGCTATAGTCATCAAACAAATATTTCCAAGTTCTGGCCTTATAGTAACATTCTAAATCTATCTAAATATTATTAATAAAATCCATGCATTCAGTCATTCATTTATTATTATATTTATATAACTCTCTGCATTGAAAGATCTTGGAACAGGGTATGGGGAGGGGACTCAAACATGGTAATTTAAAACAGCAGTGAATTACTTATACATTTTAAAACAATAACAAACTACACACAGTATTACTTATCCAAAATGCTTGAGGCCAGAATTGGATATACAATATCTGTAATAATTTTGTGCATGAAACAAAATTTGTGTACACTGGACCATTAAAAAGCAAAGATGTCACTATCTCAAGTTATCCACATGGACTATTTTGAAGTATTTTGGATTTTGGGATTCCAGATATGGGATGCTCAACCTATATTGCAATGCGGAAAGCAAAAATGAATCAAATCAAGCTTCAATCCAATTTCAGCCTGATGACAAAGTGACAGAATTATTTTTGGGCCGTTTGCATTATCTTAAGTAGAAACATAATTGTGAAGTTATTGCTATTCAGTAGACTTATGTTATGTAACTACACAGCAGAGCCAGCAAAGCGACTGATGGACAACAAGCAAACCGGGACAGGTGCACTATAACCCTTATGTGCATTGGGCCTATAATGCACACTGGTACCCCAATGTAGATTGGGCACTCTTGCTAGTATCCCATATGCATTTTTGTAATTCAATCACCACATTTCTTAGCATCAGCGCATATACATTTATATTGAGTTTCATCAGTACTAACAGACAGATAGCTTGTCTGTAAACCTATTGGAGTTCTCAATTCTGATTTGATTAGTTTACCTCTGCCATTATGAAAATGTAAATATCAAACCAAGCATTCCACATATTGCCAATTTTGGTCAAATGTTTTCATACATAGGACCTAACAACATGCAGATAGCCTTACAGAAAAGTAAGTAGGTAGTGCCTAAAAACTGGTATTCCTTCTGTTTTGGCTCTGCAGATTTCAACTCAGCATGTGGAGAGAACCTTCTTCTTGAGAGGAATGCCACATGAGGAATGTTGATGCAATGTAGAAATGCCAGGTTAGAATAGGTAAGTACATATATGGACATTCAAAACTGCCTTCTTCAAGGCCAATGGTGCCCTTAAACCAGAATGGTACAGCACCATCTGTCAAATTGTAAGTTTCCCAACATTCTCCTTTATTGTAAGTCTAAGGATAAAACATGGGGTGTTTTGGACCTTCCCACAGGACAGGAATTAGAGCTATTGAATGCCATATGAGTGAGACACATATGGTGACTGGGGCAGCTCTAAATTTCCTGCAAATGCTTGGAAAGACATGTCCCTAAATGCAATGGAAACATTAAACAGAAACAATCATGTGGATGTCCTGATTATTTTGCAAGGCATTAAGCTACAATATATGCAAAGAAAATAAGGTGGGACAACTCATAGAAAAGATAAATAATAAGCAACGATGATGAAATACACAAGTGCGGGAAATACAGTAGAGTCTCACTTATCCAACATAAACGGGCCGGCAGAATGTTGGATAAGCAAAAATGTTCGATAATAAGGAGGGATTAAGGAAAAGTCTATTAAACATCAAATTACATTATGATTTTACAAATTAAGCACAAAATATCATGTTTTTACAACAAATTGAGAGAAAAAGCAGTTCGATACATGGTAACATTATTTAGTCATTACTGTATTTACGAATTTAGCACCAAGACATCGCAATGTATTGAAAACACTGACTACAAAAACATTGGCTACTAACAAACTGACTACGAATAAAGATAGAATTGCATTAAACGAACTTACAGTAACAACATTGTTGGAAATCAAATCTGTAAAAAAAATTCAGTCCTTTCTGCCTAGAGAAACAGCTGTGGATCCAAGTGGGAAGCAGACTGCGTTAGATAATCCAGAACATTGGATAAGCGAATGTTGGATAAGTGAGACTCTACTGTAGTTGTGAGAGGGTGCTGGGAGTAAATAATGATAACTTCTGCCATTCACCTTGGTTTTGCCATATTATGTTAGTACATGCTGCGGGGTGGAAAGAAATTAAGGTATTGGTAGTTGAAAAAACTGAATAGCAATAGGAAGCTCTGAAAACATATGGGTCGACTAGGAATGGCATGCATCTTGTCACAGCAGGCAGTCAAAGCAAATGGCAACTGACACATTAAGATGCACTTAACAATGTGCTGGTTGTCAACAGGATCCTTCCACCCTACGTAAGTACAGCAGCAATTGCAGCATCTTTCAATCACATGAGCATGCATGCCTGGCTGACTGATTTAACTTCATCTCTATCAGAAAAAGTGCTTCCCCGTGGCCTTTGTGATGGGCAAAGGCCTCATCTCTGAGGCTACCATGTGCAAGAACTAATGATTTCCCAAACAAGAAATGTTAAAAGACAAGCGGGCAGGGAGAGTAAGAAACATACCAGAGGAAAATAAATAACCCTAGGAAGACTTGGATTTCACATACTCTCAGAGATCTAAAGAACATTTTGTGGAGGAAAAAGGTTTGCTCTTGCAATGGCAGCAATCATCACAATAAATAGGGAAAGCCTTGTTATTTTGAATCCAAACCTGTTGATTTTTCCCAAAGGATCATTTTTATGCGTCTGGAAGCTGGAATCCCTACATACTAGTCTGAGTTACTAGCCAACATTTATTTTTGCTAGCTAGCAAATGCTACACACGAGTTTTTTGGCATGTACAGAGGGATTTGGGGGAAAGGCAAGGGTTTTTCTCATGTGTGCTGCAATAATAAGAGAAGGCAAAACACAGTTTCAAAACCCCACAGACTTGTGATGAAACGTAAGTTCTCAGAGTTTGAAAGAGGGTTTTGTATTAAAACTCCCAGAATCCTCCAGTTAGCATAACCAGTGGCCTTTTCTAAGTTCTGACAACTCTGCCACTTACCCCGCCCCTTTCCCTCACAAATTAGGGAAAGTCTTTGAACCATTCAGTATACCGTCTAAAGCAGGGGTCCCCAAACTTTTTAAGTGGGGGGCCGATTCACAGTCCCTCAGACTGTTGGGGGGGGGCGGACTAGGATGAAATAGTTCAAAATTAAGAGTGTAGTTGTTGTTGTGTGCCTTCAAGTCGATTCAGACTCAGGTCAACCCTAAGTCTAAAGTTTAGGACAGGGGCCAGGTCAATGACCTTGGAGGGCCTTAGTTTGGGGACCCCTGATCTAGATGATCTCATAAGACCATAGGTAAGCAGAGAGACCTCCAAAGACCATCTAGATGGTCTCATACGACCATAGGTAAGGAAAGGGGCCCCCAAGTCCATCTAGATGGTTTCATAAAACCATAGGTAAGGAAAGGGGCCCCCAAAGACCATCTAAACAATCTCATAAAGCCATAGGTAAGGAAAGGGACCCTCAAAGGCCATCTAGATGGTTTCATAGGACCATAGTAAGGAAAGTGACCTCCAAAAGCCATCTAGATGGTCTCATAAGGCCATAGCTAAGCAAAGAGACCTCCAAAAGCCATCTAGATGGTCTCATAAGGCCATAAGTAAGCAAAGAGACCTCCAAAGACCAGGTAGACTTAGGTCAACCCTAAGTATAACGTTTAGGACAGGGGCCAGGTCAATGACCTTGGAGGGCTGCATCTGGCCCACAGGCCTTAGTTTGGGGACCCCTGGTCTAAAGTCTCACTTTCATGGCTGTTCTGAGGTGTTAAAAAGAAACGGTGAGAAAGATTCCCATTTTTATCATATCAAAAGCTATATATCACTTAGAAAAAACTACACCTCTCATCACTGAGAAAAAAATCATCACCTCTTCACTTGTGCAGAGGCTGGAAGAAGGAAAGAAGCAGCGGGAGCTTCCTTGACTGTTTCTTAGCCAAACCTTTTCACAAGACAGGCAAGACTCTCCCTTTCCCAAGGGCTCTCCTCTGACAGATGGAGATTTTTTCTCTCTCACTGGTAATAGAGTTTGGAGAAGGTGAAACTACTTGTGTTTCTTTCCTTCTCTAAATTACAAAAAAAGCCCACTGAAGCCTGCTGGAGTTTCTTCCTTTTGGAATTACAAAGGATGGGTAGCCTGGAATGGGGGCTTTAAAAGCTAACACTCTCTACCATGAAGTGGATTTTGCCTTCCACCTGCACTCTTTTTCTGTATCTGTGTGGGTTCAAAGAATGCCATACCAAAACCAGGCAATGTTCTAGTCCAGTTACTGTCATCACTGATTAGCAGCAA